>NC_022031.1:45687820-45714079 GCF_000317375.1 Microtus ochrogaster | reverse complement strand
TGCGCCACCACCGCCCGGCCCCTGAGCCAGATTTTTAATCCTGACTTTAACCTAACTAATGAGCCAAGTATTCACTACCCTGAAAAATTCTCCCTGAATTTCTGGAAAAAAAATGAAATGACTTCTTCATTAAATGGTAGTGGGAAATGAAGTTAGTAAACATTGAAATAGATTGCCCTCACTGTCACCACGCAAAAAGCACACAACACAACAGTATTGCTTTCTGTGTGAATGCTCCCATTTCCCTAATACTCCCATATTAGAATTTGGACAATCTCTCTCTTTTATATATATTTTTCATGAAGAGGAGCTTATCTTTTCATTTTTATGGTCCTCATGCAACCTAACAATTGCTAAACTCTAACCATAAATTAGATGAATGATTGTCTTTGGAAGTTTCTAGAACACCAAGAAAATAATATTCCTAAAACTTATTAATAACTCTACTTTTCCATTGCTATTAACAAAAAATTATGTGCGTAGTTTATATATTCCAGTTATTTCATTGAAAAATTAGCTGTGGTAGGGAAAGCATGAATAATTTAGTTTCAATTATTCTGGTAGATTCTGCCTTTTGGAGAAAGGAAATTCAAGGGATAAAAGTGAAGCTAAGGAAACCTCACTGGGGATTTTGTATTGATTCTTTCTTTTGTGGAAGATTATTAGCAATTATTTTATGTAGTCTATTGACAAATAAATCTCGTCATCCAACTTTGTGCCAGTTGTATGTTTCCAGAGCTTTACGGCCCCTAAAGGAGCAACATCCCCATCTATATGTCATTCATTATTTGGATGATATTCTTATTGCAACCTCAAAGGAATGTGATTTGCATGCAGGGTTGCAAACACTTTATGAGGGACTGCAATGGTCTGGTTTAGTTGTTGCTCTCCTGAGAAAATGCAAACTATGTTTCTTTTCCAGTATTTGGGCCATCAGCTCCTATGGACTGCAGCTTGACCCCCCCCCCCAAATCACTCAGAATAGATCAGCTCTGCACTATTAATGACTTTCAACAGCCTTTGGGAAGCATTAATGGGATTAGACCATCAATGGGATTAATAACAGAAGAATTAAAACCCTTATTTGAAATCTAAAGAGGTGATTCAAACCCCACATCTCCAAGTTACTGACACCTGAAGGCTGTCAATGTCTTAGATTAGTCGATTAGCGATTAGCAGAAGCCCATCTGATTTAAATTGATTATTGCCAGCCTTTGCTTCTGCTGCTATTTTGCACAGCCTTGCAGCCCACTGCAGTCTTTTGCCAGGAGGGACTTATTCTCTGTGTGCACAGATGAGCTTCTCCCCAAAAGGTTATACAGCCCTATCATTTGGCTGTCCTGCAGGTGCTGCACACTGCCTACCTGGGAAGTGTTAGGACATTTGGCAAAATCCCTGATAAAGTGATTGTTCCAAACAATAAACAGCAGATTAACTGGCTCCAGTTATTTAGCCCGGAATGGACAATCTTTTTTAACCACTCAGACTGCGAAATTTGACCATCATTACCCCCTAAGAAATTAGTAATTTTTTTGAGGAACATCCGGTTTGTTTTCCTAAAATTATTTGCTAGCTCCCCTAGATTGAGCCCTTAATGTATTCACAACTGGATCCTTTAATGGTACAGTTGCTCTAGTCACATCCCAGAAGACTGTTAAAATAAAAGTACCCTACAAGTCTGCACAAATAGTAGAACTGACTCTCATTTATTTAGCTTTCCTTACTTTTTCAGATGAACCTATTCATCTTTTTACTGATAACATATATGTTACTAAGGTTCCTCCCACCCCTTGGAAACAGCAGAAGATATAGCCACTACCTCTGCAGTTCATGAATTGTTGACTAATATTCAATTACTTTTGTAGAAAAGATCTCATAAGATTTATATTGGCCACCTTCGGGCACATTCTGGCTTATCTGGCTCTCTTAGTGAAGGCAAAGCACAGGTTGATCAAATGATCCATGCTCTCTTAATCTCTCTGCCCCAGGATTCCTTGGCCTCTGCCCAGTGTGCTCATGATGAATTCCATCTTAATGTTACTTTTTTGAGGCTCATGTATAAAATTTCTAAAAAAAAAAGGAGGGGCTCTTAAGATTGTCAAAACATAAAGTCAATTTTTTCCACTTCTTCTGTGCTGGCCTGGGTCTGAAAAAACCTGGGATAAAACCGGACTCGCTGAACATAGCAGACAATGAGGACTATTGAGAACTCAAGAACAATGGCAATGGGTTTTTGATCCTACTGCACGTACTGGCTTTGTGGGAGCCTAGGCAGTTTGGATGCTCACCTTACTAGACCTGGATGGAGGTGGGTGGTCCTTGGACTTCCCACAGGGCAGGGACCCTGATAGCTCTATGGGCTGACAAGGGAGTGGGACTTGATTGGGGGAGGGGGAGGGAAATGGAAGGCGGTGGCAGGGAAGAGACAGAAATCTTTAATAAATAAATAAACGGAAAAAATAAAATAAAAAAAAGATTGTCAAAACAATTTTTTATGCAAAGAACTTGCTTCTGTTCCTCATTTAGGAGTTGATCCTTAGGGTCTTTTGATCAATCATATATGGAGATGGGCATTACTCATGTGGCATCTTTTGTCAAATTGGGATTTGTACATGTTTCTGTGGATACATCTTCAGGCATGTTCCTTGCCTCCGCCCACTCAGGGGAAAAGGTGAAGAATATAAAAGGATATTGCCTCCACGCTTTTGCCTACATGATGGCCCCAAAATTGATTGAAACGGATGATGTACCAGCTTATATCAGTAAAGGCTTTCAATTATTCTGTGAGAATTATGATGTCCTTCATAAGACAGGAATCCCTTACAATCCCCAGGGACAGGCCATAGTGGAACAGGCTCAACAAACTCTCAGAAACTATATTCATAAAACAAAAAAAGGGGGAGAATAGTACTCCCTGGGATATCCTTTCTAATGCTCTCTCTATATTAAATTTTGTAACAATTGAATCACATAAACATTGGCTGCTCAGAGGCACTGGCAGCCCCGTGACCATACTCATCCAATGGTACAGTGGAAGGATGTGTTGACTGGAGCATGGAAGGGGCCTGAATCAATCGTCATTTGGGGCGTGAAAGTATACACGTGTTTCTGCAGGATATTGAAAGTCCTATTTGGATTCCTGAATGGCTTGTGTGTCCTATGGATGGTTCTCCTGACCGTCAGCCATGACAAACAGGTATGATGGGCCCTGTTCAGGTATCCACTGTTGCTGATGCCGATAGGCCTAGATAATCCTGTGTGGCTTACTTCCTTTCCATTGATTGGTCTATGGAACAGCCAGCCATTTCATTGATGGGAGACAGAATAATCTTATTGGTATGTGGAAACTATCTGGCACTTTGTGTTGTATTTTTGATAAATTTTCTTTCTCCTTGTGCTAAATGTTGACCAGGTATTATGATTTATGGCCAGAGCACATTATTCATTATGGTGATGGAGATCATTATCACTTTACAAGAATGTTAGCAAGGATTCTCAGGAGTTGAGTTTCTGCAACCCAATCTGGTATAATATCTAACTTCACAGAATGGTATCTCTGTGGGATTTGTGCCTGTTTAAATTTTGGATTCTTGGCTGTTGAGGATTCTACCTTGCTTAATGGCACAGTGAGATAGAAAACTAGAGCCAACATAGGGCTTCTCATGTGGCTGTCTGTGACTATAGCTTGAATGATTTTGCCCTTAACTGTTCTTATGTTTTGTGTCCTTTGAACAGCTGTTGAGGTAATGATAATACTGCCGCTTTGGGCTGGGTTCTGGGCTTGATGCCTATTCCATTGAGTCAACTGGTGATGAGCTGTCCTGGCTGAGACTTCAGGATCACCAGGGTGGCTGCTAATGTCACCTGCGGCCTCCAAGACAATTGGAATTGCCACCAGGTAGACAACTTCTGTGGCTAAGCACTGTTGATCCCCTAGCCAGACAGGTTGCACAGCCTTGGAGATCCAGAATTCCCGATAATAATTTTCACCAGGGCATTTTTTGGTTTGACCTATAAACCTCCATTTTGGGGCACGTGGTTGGCTGCTCCCTTTCCTATAATTATGTTTGTGCCACGCCCATGCCAGTCTAGCCACTCCTATATGGTCTAGGCTTCCTGAACAACTGGCCCTAGGAACTCCTGTAGCCGGAGGGTTTCTGTACTCTGCTTTTACCACAGGTGTCAGCAGCAGCAGCAGCAGCAGCAGCAGCAGCAGCAGCAGCAGCAGCAGCAGCAGCAGCAAGGTAAAATTGTTATTTGCCCAAGAGAGTGGGATTCCTCTGAGAGCAGTATGGGTTGCAGGCTATAGAGAGCCAGAGAGGGGTAGGATAGGAGCCTGTCACAGTCAACCTAAGACAGAAGCCTTGGGTGCTGAGGCATGTATTCTTTATGACGGGTAAGATGTGAATATGTACTTCTGCAACCCAAGACAGGCCTGGTCTAATTATATAGAAAATGGGAGCCATTGGGAGCTGCAGACCCCTGGCTCCTTGACTTTCTTTGCCTGCCTCAAGACCCTTTGCCTGCTCGAGTGAACTGAGCAAAACACCTGTGCCTGCAGCTGCTCTGAGCACGAGACCTTTGTGGCAGAAAAGTGGGTTCTGATGAGACCTGCAGCTGAAAGATCCTGAGGGCTGGGGTGTGGCTAACTGTGAATTTCTTTCTATTTATACCCTCTGCTTCCAGCCCTGTGCTTCCTTTCTCCTGCCTTACCATTGGCCATTCAGTTCCTTATCAGATCATCAGGTGTTTTAGACAGGCGAAAAGCTACAGCTTCATAGAGTTAAACTAATGCAGCATGAACAAAAACAATACATCTTTATTACATTACACAAATGTTCCACAGCACAAACAAAAGTAACACACCTTAAAATAATACTCTACGACACACAACCATTCCCAAATGAAAATAACACCTGTTGAACTAAGATGTGCTTTTCAATTAGCCGGCAGACTGGTGACAGAATTCTGATATCAAGTCTGAGGCTAGAGTTGGTGTTTGTGAGTTGTCCAGCGAGGGTGCCAGGAAATAAACTCAGGTCATCTGCAAAAGCAGGATGTACTTCTAAGCGATCTCTTCAATTCTATATTCTAAGTATACAACACACACCCCCCAAATAAAATGCAGTGAACGCATGCAGAAAATTTAAAGATCCTTATGAATCAGAGAAGGATTTTATACCACAAGAGAACATAATTGTCACATGTACAAATTATTTATACACTTTAATATGGACATAATCACATATAAAGAGAACAAAATCAGGCATTGTCTCAATGTATTCAAATAAGATTTCAATACGAAAAGAAAAATCGAGGATCAGAGAGGCTTGGCTTATGAAAGAAATGCAAAAGGACTGTGGATTAGGGCCTGTCATTCTGATAGGTTTTCAGTAGCTCCCTAGAGGAGAGCCATGTCCATTAAAATTCACCTCGTGAATCTGTGGGCTTCTGTGTCTTCCTCATATTTCCATCTTTCAAATAAAGATTTCTTTCCAGAGTCAGAAAAATGTCTGGATTCAGGTTTCAGGAAGAATTGAAAGAAACAACAAACGTTCTACAGCAAACACTAGACAAAAGGGGGACAGCCTAGGAGTAGAAGCAGGAAAAAGCAATTTAATTAATGGCCTTGATCACCCTGCTAATGAATGCTTTGAGATTGAGTTCGATTATCTGTAATAAAATATAACTTGGGTCCAATTCCAATCTAATTACTTTGTTAGTTTAATTACATATTTTTCAGTAATTACTCTTATTCTTGCTGATATTAATCTATCAATTATATAATGTCCATATTAATTCTCTGATATATTTGTTAAAATAAGAGTTTGTTAATAGAATTTTATTCATGTTTTGTAGAAAATAAAATTATATAAATACTTTCTTTAATTGCTAAGTTTTTTTCAGTTCATCTTGACAAATATTTCAACAAATAAGAATAAAACAAAGTGTACTTTGACAATTTTATTCAGACAAAAAGGTTCTAAGCCAGTTTTCCATGATTAAAATATTATCCAAATTACCACATTATATTTTTATTCATATAATTTCTCTTTTTACAACTATTATTATCAATATTAAAGTACAGATTTAAAACCATGGTATGAGGGTTTGTGCCTAGTCTTACCACATCCTGCTTTCCATGTTTGGTTGATATCCCTGGGAGGCCTCTTCTTTTCTGAGGGAAAACAGAAGAGGATCAGAGGAGGGAGGGGACCATGGTAATTCTTTACAGACAATATCTATTTATAAGTGAGCACAAACCATGTTTGTCTTTCTGGGTCTGTGTTCTCTCAGTCAGGATAATTTTTTTCTAGTTTCCTTCATTTTTCTTTGAATTTCCTGATATCATTGTTTTTGATAGATGAGTAATACTATATTGTATAAATGCAACATGATTTCTTTATCCATTCTTCAGTTGAGGAACATCTAGGTAGTTTTTAGGATCTGGCTATTATGAATAAAAGTGCCAAGAAGCATAGTTGAGCAAGTCTCCTTATGGTATGATAGAGCATCCTTTGGTTATATGCCCAAGAGTGATACAGCTGACTTGAGGTAGATGGATTCCCAGTTTTCTGAGAAACTGCCATATTGGCTTCCAAAGTGGCCGTACATGTTTGCACTCCCACCAGCATTAGAGGAGTATTCCCCTTGCTACACATTCTCTCCAGCATGACTTGTCACTTGTGGTTCTGATCTTAGCCATTCTGACAAGTGTAAAAGAAACTCTTAGAGTCGTTTTGATTTGCATTTCCCTGTTGGTTAAGGATGTTGAACACACAAATACTGAACCAACAAATAGGGAGCCTGCACGGGACTGACCGGGGCCCTCTGTATACACGTAATCGTTGTGTAGTTGGTCTTCTGGTGAGTCTCATAACAATGGCTTCAGGGACTGTCTATGATGACTCTTTTACTATCTTTTGGGACCCTATTCCTCATATTGGTGTGTCTTGCCCAGCCTTAATACAAGTGCTTAGTCTTACTACAACTTGATATATCATGGAGGTAGGGGGAAGGACTGGGAGGGCAGGAGGGATGGGAAACTACAGTTGGGGTACGATATATAGATATATGTATATATACACACATATACATACATACATATATATGAGGATTTAAACAAATCATAATTTTCTCTAAGCTTCTTAGTTATGTAGTTTTGTATGTGTGTGTCACAGCTTCAAATATTTCTGCTTTGTACTCATTTCTAGTCTTCCTATTAATATGTATATTGAAATTTTGAAACTCAGTTCTTGGGTATTCTAGAATTTTCACTTTTAGTCTTCTTTCTGCTGACATTTTAATTGGAGAATGTCCACTTACCTATTACCATGTTTTATGGTAATTAACACTGGCTTTAGATAATATAGTCAGTTACTAGAATCATCTGTCGGAAACTATCTGATAGAGTCATGGGATTTCTAATATTTATTTTTGATTCTTAAAAAAAACTTTGCTTTGATTTCTTTATTTCTTTGATTTCATTTGAGCCAGCTAGCATAGCCTGTGCTGCAGTCCAGTATGATAAATGCAGCTTTCAACCCTTATCAATGATTTTCTAGTCAACAGATAGAGATGATTACAGAAAGCCACAGTTGGTCAAAATACAGAGAACAACTGAGTGCAGGGGACTCAGTCACAGTTTGGGTCTCTCCAGCACAGCTCCTGCACCTACTTATCTTGGGTGAAGGGCCAGACAAGGTGCCAGAGGCAGAGGACCAGGAAAGCTGCTGTGAGCTGATGTCTCTTAGAAATGACAGGGACACTACACCCATGGCAATATGACTGCCATACATCTTTCTGATGACAACCCCTGTGACTACTTTCACTTTTTAAATAATCCTATTAGCATAAAGCACAGTTGAATTGCTCCTCTTTTTAAAACAATTCTGATGATTGGCTGGTTCATTTCTGGGATATTCTAAGCAAGCATACTGATTCCTATCATACTCCTTAATAAAAAGGAAGATGGCAGAAGGAGGTAGGAAGGAAGGGAGGAAGGGGGTTATAAAAAATGGAAACACTGTTTGAAATCTGTGTTTCTGCTTCGTAAAAAATACCTTGACTTCTAAATCTCATGCTATTTATTTCCTTTCAGTTTTTATTGCATGTTTTGATAGTATCTGCAGTTTAACAAATTTTCATTCATTTGACATGTTCTTGAATCAATACATTCTAAAGACGAGTATTATTATTTCATACTGGGTTCATACATAAGTCTCTTAATAGAAAAGACAAAAACAAACAAACACCAAATTCACTCGGTAATAATTCCCATGTAATAGTTTCATGTCACTGACCCAAAACAAAGGTGTTTACTAATCTTCTGAAACATCATAGGATAACAGTCAACTTTGTC
The DNA here is from genome assembly GCF_000317375.1 of Microtus ochrogaster. Classification (NCBI taxonomy): domain Eukaryota; kingdom Metazoa; phylum Chordata; class Mammalia; order Rodentia; family Cricetidae; genus Microtus; species Microtus ochrogaster. Next base: position 45,705,717 of record NC_022031.1, on the reverse strand, counting down.
TAATAGGCCATTTCCGATGGATAGGATAATGAGGTATCTGTGCTTGGATCCTTATGTACAAAAGGTGATTGATCAATTGCTTTATCTTTCTGCTTTTCTTACCTTGAGAAGAAACTGATTTTCTACTGTTTTCGTGATTTTTGCTTTTTCTGCTCTTTTCTGTCTATAAAGCCAATCTTCCTGCTTACCTTAATGTAATATTCATTCTAGTTTTATAGAAAATTTGTCATATGACTCAGAAATTACAATTAGAGCTAATTTAGACCTTTGTGCTAATTTTGTTGCAATATTGTACTTTGTTTTCACAAACCTTAAATGATTTTTGGGACCATAAACAATAGGTATCTGAACAGCATAACCTACATCTCCAGTCTTATTTTCCAAGTGAGTGATACAGAATCAATCCCACATTTAGGTTTAGAAAGAAATTATAATGTTTCCCCAACACTCCTAAAGGAAGCCAGATCACTATTCTCATCCATTCATTCCCTATACTGTTATGTCTTATTTTGTTCTCATTTTATTCCAGTCATTGGTACTAAACTGATGCTCCTTAAAATATTGAGCATTGACCTGACAGTCAAGACATGCCCATTGTGAAATAGCACCATGACTATATTGAGGGGGCCAACTGCTCTGTGATTGAACTAGAGGGTCAATCACAGAGCAAAGAATGCACATCTTACAGTGTAAACCTGATCAAAACCTACAAATGAGGGAATCACAGGCTCTAGAGGGTAACACACAACCTAACTTTGTTTTTTTTCTAAATAGATACCCCAAACTTTGAAATGCTTAAGTATAGACCAGTAAACTAGCACTACTCATGCCTGGGGCAGAGATGCTCCCTTCTGCAGAAAGCACTATGATGATTTATGACTCAAATCTGGTCAAAATGCTGAGAATAAGTGACTATTGACTGCTCATCCTGAAATTAAGGGAACGTTGAGGAAGGAGAAGCATAGGAAGAATGTAAGAGTTGGAGGATAGGAAGAAATGCAAAGAAACAATGCCATCCAGATGTGGTAGGGCCATTGCAATCATACACACACAGCAGTAATAGGTAGCTGTGTAATATTATATTGTGGTTGCTGTGCGAATAGGGTGCTATTTTCTTTAATGGCATAGCCATCAGAGGATTGGACCAGATGAAGGGCTTTGGAGGAAAAGGAAAGAGTTTAACAATACAGGGTAATGAGGTGAATATCAGCACAACACACATGTAAAGCTACCAAATTTAAAAAAGAAAAGATGGAGTATATTTGTTTGTCAGGGATTTTTCCAATGACTGCTTTCTCTAGCTTCCATTTACCTTTTATATAAAAAAGGCTTCCCGCTACCTCTTGTTGGACTGAATGTCAGTGTTGAATTACTTCTCACTGACAACCATATTTGAATTGTATTTTCCAACAACTCTATCTTCTCCCCTAGAACTGTTTGTTTCTTTAAGAGACATCACTGTTTGAGAGTGATAACCTTTTGTCCTTTATTATTTTATTTCCTGTAGTGAAAAGTCCTAAGAAAACAGCAGTTTTGCTCTTGTGTTCTTAGCTATTGTTTTAGTTCCTAGTGCATGTCCTAGAATATATTAGATCAACACTTGTGTATTGAATTTGTATCTATATTAGTAACCCATGTTTATGTCTCTGTATAATGGTATTATTTTACTCTTTTCTCTCCCAATACCTGTGCTTTTCTCTCTCTTTTTAAAACTGTCATCAGAAAGTCTTGCCATATTTTAAATCTTGCATCTACAAAAATTCTCTGAGAAACAGAACATACTTCCCCTTAAAAGTATTAATTTAACAGATAGCTATCATGAATTTCCTCGCAAATGACCAATTCAGCATCTAATGACTTAAAATATACTTTATTTGATATAATATATAATTAAAACTCAGTTACAGATTAGCGATACACGCAGTATTGTCAGGCGAATACACAGGAATGGCTAGCACTTCCAGCATTTGCTTTCTGAAGACAGCGAAGGTTAAGTTTCATTTCGCAGTGCAGATTCTGTTCTCCAGAACAAGGGTCAGAAGTGATGTCATAGAGGACAAACACTGCATAATAGTTCATTTTTTTTTTCTCTGTGCTGTGACTTTAGTGGTGATTCTGGTCGTGTCCTCATCTCCCCGGTTGCCTCTTTTTCATAACAATTGTCATCCACACTTAACTGGCTGACAAGGAAAATGTGTAAATATGAGCGGGTATCCATGCCAGCCCCTTGCTGCCATTCTAACAGAGGCCATGTGTTACCTAATTAATGAAAATATCAATTACCTTGCTCTAGTGGCAACTTCAACTTCACCACTATTTTGTCAGCCCTTGTCCACAAAATTATTAATTCACTTCCACGGTGTTATTTTTGTTCAAATAAAATTTTACCACTTTATTACTTATTGTCTTTTTGTGTAATTTTAATTCAATATCTTTCATTGTTTGAGGTGTCATCCTTGAGAGGCTGACCAAGACATGGTTTTCCTTCTTCCAGCGTTCATTAATCAATATCGAGAGCCTTTTATATAGCACATTAAAGTGCATTTACATAGACATTCATAAGTACTTAAAAGACAGTTTGAATTTTTGTATCTCAATAGATCAAAATCAACAGCTCTTTAAGAAGTAAGCAGTGCTATACCTAAGTTATGTCAATTAGTAATTCAAATTTTATGCCTACTCAGAAGTCATGTCCACTAAATAGTAGGGTTTATGTGTACAGGCTTTTTTAATTTTAGAGTTCTATTTGTACAGTAATGCAGGTGTACCCTTAAAATTCATTACATTTTGACTGCATTTCTTTTTCCAGAACAGTTCTAAGTTGAGGTGGGTCCCACCTACTCCCTGATTCAACCTGTGAGCAGAGTCCCATATTGTCATCTTCCCTCATTAGAGTGACAATTGCTACAGTCAGTGAACCTAACTGATGGCATATTGTTACTTCCATTCCACGTAGTAAATAACTACATCCCAAAGTCTGTAATTTACGGGGTTTACGTACTATAGAAGTTTGGCATTATGTAATAAGGCAGTGATCCCGGTGTCTCAGAATTGTTTGACTGCCATAAATCCCTGTGATTTGCCTATGCATAAAATTGATTATATGTTCACCCTTAATTTGACTTTTTCTTGGCAACGATGCTATACCTCTTCTGTAGATGGACAAAAGGAGTCAAATGTATTCCACCCGTGCATTCTCTTGCTTACTTGAGCATAATGATTTCAAATCACAACTACAAAGAGGAAATCTTCTGGTTGATTGAAACGTAGCATCTTTCTGAAAACCTTACACTTCCAGACATGGGCATTTTTAAGAAAATCCAAACACCAAGCATCTACTATGAAAGCTATACTGATTTCACGGGGCAAAGAATTGTCCAACATGTGATATTGTTACATCGATAGTGCATAATTTACTTTGCCTTCAAATAACTGCAGTTATGTATTTTTAAAGGAAACATTAAATTTTGTACATATAGAAAATGTTTAGGGGACTGGGTGGGTAGCTCAGCAACAAGGAGCCATGTTGATCTTGAGGAAGAATCAAGTCAGTTTCCCAGCACTCATGTTAGGAGACTCACGAACTCCTGGAACTACAGTTCTAAGGGTTCAACTCCCTCTCCTGACCTCTGCGGGCACATGCCTTTAAGCTCAGCACTTGGAAGGTACAGGTAGGTGGATCTCTGTGAGTTCAAGGCCATCTTTGTTTATATTGTAAGTTCCAAGACAGCCACGGCAATATAGAGATATCCTGTCTCAAAAGGCCGAAAAACAAAATAAAATAGCTTCTGGAATGAAAAATACTTCCTTAGTGGATGAGTGCTATAAGTTATCTTGCTTTTTCTTAGAACATTTTGAAAATATGCAGGTTCTTCCTGATGTCACTTTTTACCTCAATAAGCCAAACCGGGCTGAGTGTCTCTAATGATATCAAGTTCTTAATGACCCAGGTTAAAATATACCAGGGCTTATTTCTATGTATAAGTTATTGTTGGAGAATTGAGTTTTTTATTTCAGGCAATAGTTTTAACTAGGAAAGTTTAGGTTTGTTTCTTCAAATGTACCAGTTCCATCACCTCTTAAAGGTATCTACCAGCTGCTGATTTCATAGCATTGATGGCAGGAAATGTGTCTAAAAAGAGAAAACTGGATAGTGACTGAAATAGAGTTATCAATACAGTTACACATTCAGAATATTGGGGTGTATATTTGCAGATTATTTGACTGGTTTTAAAAGGGATATCCCATCTATGATTTACTGCATTGCATCATGAGAAAGCCCAGTCATTCCTCCAGACTTGTCCTATCAAGATGCCACCTTATCCATTGGCTTGCCAATGTAATTACAAAGTTTTCAAGTGGCTTAAAATCATTATTTTTAGGTTTTTGCTTTTCTTTTGCTTGATCAATCTTCAGCTTCATAGAATTACTTCCATTTCCCTTTCTCAGTCCTTCGGACTAAAGCACTCAGCTGGAGAAAATTTTACAAGACAGAAACACTTATGGTGTTTTGATAGCTTTGTTGGCTTCTTGTTTTTATGAGAAAGAGAACTGAACAAAAACAAAATAGCCTGCCATGACTTTTATGACCTATTACCATTGGCAATAAACATGAAGTCAAAATTTTTAAAGTATTCATATTTTTGTGATACATTCTCCCAATATCATATAATTTTACAATATGAATAAAGGCAGTCACAGTCTTAAAGGCAGGGTGCATACAGGTCCTTCTGCTTCTATTAAAACAACGCTGAAAGGATTCATATATGGAACTAATATTGTTAATTATTATACAGTTAATGTAATGATACATTGATAATTTTATGATACAATCTATTTAATTTAGAATGGAAGTATGACATATTAAGAGAAGTTTACACAAATGTTTTTGATGAGCTTTGCAAAGAAAAGTATTTTCATATACAGATGATTAATGCTTTTTTGCATTCATATTTCTTTAATTATATATGTTCAGTTAATTAATTAGATGTACCAAATATGATTTTTGGTTCAATCCTTACTGAATGGGCCAATGTATGTAGTTCTTTCACATTTGGTGAATTGTTATTATTTTAAATATTTTAAGTATTTCCTCAAAGGTCTCTGCCTTAGAACTTAGTTCCCATGTAGTGACACTGAAATGTCTTGGCTACAAGAACACTCTAAAATACACTAAACTCAGCAATTATTTGCTCAATTCATAATTATATCAAGGGATAGTCCATGTTTATGACTCTGTATAATGATTATATTTCTCATTTTCTTCTACTCCTACCTCTTCCCACTCTTTTCATTATTTATCTTTCAGAAAACTTTCCTATACTTTCTAAAACCTGCATTAATGAAGTCTCACGGGGAAATAAAACCCACTTCCCATCTACAGTATTAATTTAGCTGATGGTTATCGTGACCTTACCTGCTAATGGTCACAGAAGTTTTCAGGAATGGACCTGGTAGGATGCTGTCAAATCATTGATGCTCTTTCTTAAATGATTTTATTATGTTATTTATTTTATTATTGTTTTACATCCTACCTGCAGTTTGTCTTTCCTCCCAGTCACTCCCCAACACCTTGTGTTGTCCCCTCATATTTGCCCCTCTTCTATTTGTATTCAGAAAAGGGTAAACCTCCCATGAATATCAAATAAACATGACATACTAAGTTGCAGTAAGACTAAGCACCTCACCATATATTAAGGCTAGTAAAGAGAACCATTAGGAAAGGGGTCCTAAAAGGCAGCAAAAAGTCAGAAACAGCACTTGGTCCCAAAGTTAAGAATCCTATAAGAGGACTAGGTTACACAGCTGTAACATACAGGGGGCCTAGGTCAGTCCCCTGCAGGTTCCCTGGTTGTTGTTCTTATGAGACCAGGTTAGTTGACTCATCGATGTTCTTCGGACAGATTAATTCAAATGTCCTGGGACCTTCAGAGAATAGATTTGTCCTCTCAATGTTACTACTTTCTGTTTTCACTGTGTGCTCGCTCTCTTCTATTGCACTCTCACCATGAAGTGGATTTCTGAATAGTGTTGTAGTCTGAAAAAGTCACCATAGACCAAATGGAAAAGATGGAACAAGCTCTTGCTATTATTCAGCTTTCAAATTAGGAACTGAATACAACTCTGTGAAGGAGCTGGCATTGGATATTTTGCTATAGAAACAGAAACAGCAAAACACAATTTCTTTCTCTCATATTAATCAGCATAAATTCTATGTTAGCTATCACATGAACTAAGAACAGAATGTGTGGAGATAGCACCAGATCTATAGGAAGTTATACTGAGGTACTGCAACAGATAATGGTATAAATAAGCATTTTTAAGCTAATACAACTATTACTATTATTCACTATGTTGGCTGCACTGGTGTGGGTATGGATGTACTTACAATTTTATGAGTACACAGCACACTTTCATTTTACACCTTGCATATGCCTCCTTTCCCGTTGGGGTGAAAGATGATATGTCAATTTTTCCTACATAGCTATGGTCTACAATACTACCACAATTCCTATTTGTGTCTTTCAATCCCACCTTCTCTGATTAGTGTCCTTAACACAGGAAGGTTTTTCATCTTTTAGTTTTGAGATTGTATTGTAATTATGATATTTCTTTCTCCCCCGCCTTCCTCCTGCTAGACTTTCTCACACACCTCTCTTTTATTTCCTTCAAATTCTTGTGCTCTTTTCTCATCAGTTGTTACTGGATACATAAATGTATTTGAATATACATTACCAAATGTATATATTTACCAAAACTTCTGAGTCCACGTAATGTTACTTGTATGTATGTTTAGGTCTGACTCCTTGGCACTGGACTAGCCACTGGTGGGAGTCATTTCTCCCACTCCTGTTTCTGCTCCGTTACTTAAGGTTCAGGCCTCTTGACCATTCAGTATACCACTTTAACGTGTGTTATCCTTGCCCAACTCACATTTGTTGGTCATGTTGTTGAGACTTTATGGGTATAGTTTCTGGTATTACTAGGAGACACATCTAAAACACTAAGCTAGTTTTTGATATGAGATATAAAAGCAACTAATGCAGCATTTTGAATGCTGTCTACTGGTAGCATCTTTTACAGGACAATCAACTTACTATAGGCATAGGATATGGGCTGCACATTTATTTATTACAAAGTACTGGCATGCTGGAATATGATGAATAATGTATTGATTTATTATTTCTAGTTTCTTTTAGTGAACCTCATTTTCTCTAATGTAGTCAGTATTCTAGCTGTATCTTGTATCTAGTATTTATAATGAAATCATACTTGAATTAATGAGATGCAGGAAAAGAACATGGTCTCTGACCCTGCATTTCAAGCTTCATTTCACGGTATCTATAGCACTTAATGGCAGATGAGAAAGTAATTTGACTGAATATCAGTGCAATAGCAATTCAAGCCATTGTACATTACACATTTCTCTGAAAGGAAAAGACACATTATGTTCCACTTAGGACAATCGTGGTGATTGTCTCTCTTTGGAGAAGTTATGAATGTTCTGTCATACATGTAATTTGAATAGCTTAAAGCACAATTTGTTTTCAGGTTGAATATATCGTACCATGGTGATCATCAGGAAATCCAACTGATGTTCCTGAACGTGTTTTGGTTGCAAAGCATTGATTTTTGTGCTTGAGCTAATTATATGCCTATGGTACATTTTCCGATCCAAACAGTAGTAATTCTATATATTCTCAAATATGTATGTAAAGTGACAATATCTTAGTTTCTTTTTCTTTGAAAAAAAACATTGTGACGAGAGCAACTTAAGGGATAAAGGGTTTGTTCTGGCTCACGATTCAAGGTTGTGTTCTATCATGGCAGGGAAGTTTAGGCAGGAGGTGCTTGAACTACCTGATTACATGACGTCTGAAGTCAGGAATAAGGTTCAGAGATGAATCCATGCCACTGCTAAGTTCCCTTTCTCCATTTATGCAGTCAAAGACCCATTCACAGAATGGTTATACCCACAGTGGTTGGTTTTTTTCTTCTCCACTAAAGTAACCAAGATAATTTTCAACAAGCTTGTCCAAAAGTCTGCCACCCAGGTGGGTCTAGACTCTCTCAAGTTGACAATTAATGTCATCACAGTGTCATTCTATGAATTATGTGAGGAGAAAAAAAAATACAATTCCTTACCAAAGTTACTAATATTCTGTTTAATTTGTTAACTCTCCTAGTCTGTCACACAGCCCTAGATGATAATTATGTGTGAAACAAACCCATGAAGTCCTGCCACCCCTCCCCCCAAATGCTCTCAATATCTAGCACAGAACTATCCAGGTTTTTCTGTTTTCTGTGACCTGTTCCACTCATCCTACTTGTACATCATGCCATGACCATTCTCCACACCCACTTTATCCTACAAGGTTTGATGCAAAAATACTGAAGATCCTAATTGCTTGAAAGACATACTATGTCCTGAGTGGATTTATTTTCTTAGATCCCTGAAGAATTATTAAGCAAGCCTTGGAGTATGCATTTGAAGTTTCACATTAACCTAAACTGTATGAATAAGCTGGTAGTCATAATATTAATGGGTAAGGTTTTTGAAATACACTTTGATGTAATTGGTTCTTTTGCTGGCTAATTTAAAAATCACAATAGCGTTGCTAACATTTCTGATCTGCTTTCTTTTGTATGTTTTTCCTTTAATTCTTTGAATACAGGCATTACATAAGTGTGGCACCTTAGCCATTTCCAATGTGTAGTGTGGCTGCTAGTGCTTATATTCACACTCCTGTGCAATCACTACCAGAATCTAGAAATAGCTCTAATTCTATCGTCTTGAAAACCTGGATCTTTTGTGATAAAAATTTGCTGGATTTAATGTTTTTTTTTGACCAATGAACCTATTTCCTCTATAGTATCTTCCACACCTGAGATTCTCTCTTCCCTCTCTTATATTCCGTCAGTTTCACTTTCCTCTGTAGTTCCCATTCATTTACAATTTTATAATCATTGTTTTCTGCCATAGTATTTAAGACCTCATGGTTTACTGCAAATTCCAGTGAATCCGTTTAACCATATCTATTTGTGATAATTTTTGTTCTGTTTTGTTGGAATTTAGAGTCAGTACATGTTCTGCAGTAGTCAAGATCTTTAAGGGTTGCTATTTACGGACTTCTGAATTCTCAGCTGAGTCTAATCACCCGTAACTAACATTTGGTTTCTAAAACCTCGCTGCCAGAGCCTGCTCTTCTCCGTCTTCAATATGAGATCAAATAGCTACCATTGTAGATGGCCTTTGCACGCCCCAGTTCTTGAACTGTCTGTGGACTTATGCTTTCTTTTTTACTTTCTTTTTTATAAATTAGGGATGACTTATTCAGGACAAATTTATGTTTCTTTCCTCCATAAAGTATGTCATATGTAAACTTTCATTTCATTTTTTGAAGCATGTGTTTCAGCCACATACTTGGTTGTGAAGCTGTTTTGATATAGAATTCTGGGATGATTATATTAGTCTCTCATACTGAAGCCACTGACAGACTGCAGTCATATAAATAGATTTTGAAAGACCATACGTCATGGGTGTACTTTCTTATAGGTCACCTGTTTGAGACCCTTGAACCATCACCTACTCTGTTTTTTTTTTCCAAATGTCAATAGCTTTCACATTAGAAATGATACAGTCTGAAGACCTCGCACTAGGCTTTGCTCCCAAGACTCCAGCACCTCCAACAGCACTACTTTAGGAAATGATGTTCCCCACTGCTGTGAACTATATTACTGTCATATGCTCAGTTAAAACTCCCATCAACTCACATACAAACTAGTATTCAGTAATGCTAACTTTCTTAGTAGATTAATTTTACCAACTCTTTCTCATCTCCTTTTCTTTTTTTAAAGGTTTATTTATTATATATACACAATATTCTGCCTGCATGTATACCTGTGGGCCAGAAGAGGGCACTAGATCTCATTACAGATGTTGTGAAGAGAGCCACTATGTGGTTGCTGGGAATTGAACTCAGGACCTCTGGAAGAGCAGCCAGTGTTCTTATCCTCTGAGCCATCTTTCCAGCCCTCATCTCCTTTTCTTTAGCTCAGTGAAAGGAAACTTTTTATTAATCCAAAGTCAAAAGAACAGTCTACTCTTAGTACTCATTTAAATTATTTGAATATACATAGGGTGTTTGCAATTGTTTGTTTCATTTTATTATGTCCTCACTCACATTAAACATAACTTTATTTTCTTGGAGTGAGACTTATGACCGTCTATGACCAAATGTCATGGCTTTATTAATTAGAACAGCCTATATTTAACTAAAAATGAAAACTATCCCTAAACTAACTGAGGTGTCCTGCCACAAGAGGACATTCGTATAAAGTTTCTCACAAGCTTAGTGATCCAGGATCATGAAGAGAAAAGTAAATGAAAATTTTTTTTTTATGTTAGAAGATTCATCAAATCTCAATTTAGAAAAGACATTCCAATAATGAGCAAATCCTTCCCTTTGCTCCCTAAGGTATTGTGCCGTATCCTTAGCACGCGGAGCTTCAAGTTCTGTGAGTAATTTCAAACTTTTAACACAATATTTTTCTTCACTACGGTAATTTATTCCAGTTATTTCTATCTCATATCCGCACATCTCCCAGCTGACTGGGGACCGAAGTATTCTCCATGCCATGTCTCTTTTGATTTCAATGTATTCAATAGCATCTTCACTAGGAGAAACTCTGACTGAGAAGCAGACAGGACAATAACCTGCTAAGCTAGACAAATCTAAAGTTTCAAAATGGAGTTATGTTGACAGCTAAGTCTTTAATTAGACTGGGAAGATTCTAACCATCCCTCTCCCTTCAAACAACTGTTAAGTTGTACAATATATTGAATTGTTTTTGAATTTCCCTTAATTTTTAATCTAGAAATTTCTCATATGAGGTAAAAGATTAGTTCCTTATGTGAGAGTTTATATTTTCCTCAGACCTCTGGTTTCAAATTTCATTTTAAAGGATATTGTTTTAAAATGAGAAACCCTATTTACCTTTGACAAGGAGCCCTCTATTTTTGAATTGTTTTGTCTATCAAGCTCTGCCCAGTTCATCTGCATGTCATGAAATATCATATTTCTATCACTCATATTGATTAGGTTTCCTTCCAGGCTTCATTCTGAATGTAAACCGGACCCAGGTTTTCATCCTTTGTGTTGCCAAGATATTCTCAAGCATTCATTCCCTCATGATTAATTAGCTCTGAATTTTGTTGAATGTCTTTCAACAGGCATCTGATGTCTGCAATTGCTTTCCCATAGAAAGTTGCTACTGGGACACGAGAACTAGGTTCAGTACAAACTCCAGAATTAATTAAAATGTATGGCTTGACTCATGGGCAATTACAAAGTGGTGGACTCGAGCAGATTTCTCCTTGCATTTCTATTTCTCTCTTTCCAGAATGTAGGTCATCAAAACGAACCAAAGATACAAATGCTTCAAATCAAAACCTGTTTTTTTTTTAAGAAAAAAAGAAAATGACATGTTTGTTCATTTGCTTTGAAAGATGTGATTTTGTTATATATTATCTATCACCACCTCTGTTTCTAAAACTGAAGAAAACATCTTGGTAATAGACAACTAGTGATAAATAAAATCCCAGAGCACTGTATGAAGTGGCCATCTGACAGCATAGTATATCTGACAGCAAGTTTGTTTTCTCTTGTGGATGGAACACACAGTTGCTTCTCTTCTGCAGAGCAAACCTGAACCCAAGATTTCTTCTCGCCGCTCAGTTCCACCTAAAACATCCTTGCACACTGTCCCTCACACTAGTAATAGGAATCTACCACTTTTGGGAATAATGATGGTGTGTCATGAAGCTCAAAAACCACCTTCAAGTAAACGAATAAACTTGAGGTGTAAAGAAACAGTAATGTAGCAAAAAACAGCCATTAAATGTGTTAAGACACTGACACATTAACTAATCCAAATGCCAGGCTAGAGCTGGGTTTGTGGCCACACCTTTAATCCCATCATTAATCCCAGAGGTATATGGAAACAGACCTGTGTGGGTTCAAGACTTTCCTGGACTATGTAATGAGTTTTGGGTCAGCCAGGGCTACTAGGTTACACCTTATCTTTAAAATATGAAGTTATAGAGTACCTTCAGTGGCGTTGAAGAAATGGCCTAAACAGTGGGCTGCTCAGATGACAGCAATGTTAATTAGTGGAGAATATTGAGTGGAGTCATAAAATGACTGTAGTTACTGATTGTTTTACTATAACAATTGGGTTATTTTATTAATAATCCTCTGAGTTTCTGATAGAGTCTCTTTTGTTGTTAAATATGAATGCCTGTCAACCTCTCCTCCTAATGAACAGAGGAAGAGAAGAAGCTCATCGCTTGGGTTTCTTGTGGCTTTAATTTCATTAGTCTTCAATGGTAATGGGTCAAAATAAAGTAACACTTCGTGGTTTGTCTTCTTTTTCCTATCTCAGGAAAATAAATGCAAACTATACGTGGCCTCAGTTACAAGGTATTTAAACTTTTTATTTATATATTTATACCAACCCAAGTCCACATATACTTCAAAAGAAACAGCATACAGGTATACCCACAATAAAATGAAGTGATTTATTCAGTGTTCTGTTGCTATAAAGTGACACTATGACTCTAGCAACTCTTATAAAAGAAAGCATTTAATTGGGCTAATTTACAGTTTCAGAGCTTTAGTCCATCATTGTCATGGAAAGAAGTATGGAAGTATGGTAGCATGCAGGCAGATATGGTGCTTGAAAAGTAGCTTTGAGTTCTACGTCTGGATCAGCAGGCAGCAGGAAAAGATAGAAGTATTGGACCCAATTTTCGCTTTTGAAAATGCAAAGCCCAACTTCTGTGATGCACTTCCTCTATAAGAACCACACCCAATCTTTTCAAATAGTACCACTCTCTGGTGACCAAGCCTTCAAATCTATGAACCTATGGGGATCTTTTCATTGTAACCACCACATGAAGGCTAATGCAACATCCTCCCTATTTTATTATGTTTATAAAATATTGTATTATATAATATGCCATATTTTGTAAACATGATATTCATTGTTTGTCAGTGAGAGTGAAGATATCACTAGTGTTAGCTCATTAAAGCTCCTCCACCTGGGGGACAGAGTTTGTAGATTTGCATATTTGACAAACTGCTGTAATGATCTCAGTTTGATCTTCAGTACATACATGCATGCAGGCACACACTATAAAAACTGTGTTTTGATTCTAAATCTGATCAATGACTTTTTTCACAATTGGACAATGCTAATATTATTTGCTGTTCTAAACAGAGCATTTTTGATTCATGGCATTTCTGTTTTACTTTGGGTTTGAACATTATGAGAGTCATGAAGATATTGGAATACATAATGATAGGGCAGAGGTATTATTTAATTAACCCACAATAAAGCAGCACACTTATAAAATGCAAATTAAAAATAAATATGAATTAAAAACTACCTAATAAAATTTTATGAAATGATAGTTCTGTATAATGAAATATTCTGATGTTTTCATCTAGGGATGTTTTTAGATTACAATTCTTTTGTCTGTTTACTAGTGTTTCATTTTCAGTTTTTGTAAAATATTATTGTTTAAAATAACATTGCTAGATTGATTACTAGGAAACTATATTTTAACCTATAGCAGCATATCCAAGGAAGTATCACCTCAGAGCAAAAATATCTCATGTCTCCAAGTTTTGATGTACTGAATCCTTTTATAATTGATTTCATTCATTTACTTGTCAGAAGTCAGCTGGAGTTAGGTTGTATAAGGAGCATGCTACGGCATGGGAGCCATTCTATTAGAGATGGCTGTTAAATATTTAACAGAACATGAAATCTGCTCTTACAGAAGTATTCTCACAGCATGATTAATCTGAGGAGAGTGTACAATATGCCTCAGCATAATTCTCCCATAATGAAAAATGTTATTTGTATTTTGGTAGATCATCCTGCTAGACAGTTTGCAAAACAAAAACCAATAGCTTGTTTTGTATTTCTCTAAGCTGTATGCACTCTTTAACAACAATGACTATTTGAAAATTTAAAAGACACTATTTCAATATATTTAGTTTTGTATTTTTAAAAATAATTTTAGAGTGGTTTGTTGTCTGAGTTTTCTGTCCTGTCTGATTTCTGTCCTCCCACCAGGTCCCACAGCCCTTTAGCCCCAAAGAAATCACACAGAGGTCTTCTATATTAATAATAAACTGATTGGCCCATTAGCTCAGGCTTCTTATTAACTCTTATAACTCACATTGACCCATTATCCTTACCTATGCTAGCCACATGGCTCAGTAACTTTTTCATTGGGGCAGGTCACATTTTCCTTCTTCTGTGTCCAAACAGGATTGGGGAGGAATGAGCTTCCTCCTTTCCAGAATTCTCCTGTTCTCTTTGACCCACCTCTACTTCCTGTCTGGTTGTCCCGCCTATCCTTCCTTCCTGGCTACTGGCCAATCAACAATTATTTAAAACATAAAATTGTTCCACACTACTTCCCCCTCTTGTTTTTTTTTTTTTTTTTTCAAAAACAAGAACATCCATAGTCCATTTTTTTTTGGGGGGGGGAATGTGGGCATAGTTTTCCAGGCTACTTCCTGCAGGTTGTGGGCACTGATAATCTTATGGGGACATAAAGAAAATTTAGAATTATGATCAAATTCTGACTGAAGTATCATGTGAGTCTTGATCATCTCAGGCAGCAGTCTTGACTCTGTTCTGGATGTAGACCTCAGACATCTGGGCCATCTGTTCCTACCAGAGAACTTTAAGAAGCATGACCCTCACTACATGTTATAGAACTTACTGACTCTTTTTCTTTCTCATACTTCATGGAAGAAAAAAGAAAATTTTGCTTAAGAATATATTTACCTTATGGATTCTTGGAACTCCCCCTCCCCAGGTAAGACTTCTAGCAATAATGGAAAGGGTACATGAACAGGCCTTCCCCTGAAATCAGACTAATGAATACCCCAACTATTGTCATAGAGCCTTAATCTAGTAACATATGGAACTAGAGGTCCACAACCAAACACCATGAGGGGAGAAGGGGAGAGGGAGAAATTTGATTAGAATGTAGAATGAAATTTTAAAAATAAATAAAAATTTAAAAGAATATATTTACCACAGAGTAAAATTTATTTTTTATAAACTCCACATTTTGATGTGTATAATTTTATGAAATGCGATGAGACTATGAATTCCCATCAGAATGTGATGATGTTTCAAGTCAAAGTGGTGTGCAAGTCTGTAAATTGTTCACTGATCTAATGCAATAATAATAAGATGGTATTTTACATAGGTAGGTAACTAAGGAAAGACTGTCATTCAATCCTGAATATTAAAAATATTCCCAATAGTGAGGTAAGTAAGCCTTATACTTCAAAGAAAAAAAGCCCTGAAACTATTTGTTACCAATGCTGAATGTGAACTTCTAAGGTATGTGTTAAACACACACACACACACACACATAAATATATGTATCTACACATACATAATGTATATACATGTAAAGTTTGGACATTTGTATCTGCCATAACATTTAAATTTGCCAAAGAGAAAAACTTCCTTTATAATAATCATTCTGCTATTAATAAAATTTAACAATTTTGAAACTGGGTAGTCTAATGGATCATTTTTGAGAAGCTTATGAAAAATTCAGTTGTCTCAGTTAGGATTTCTATTGCTGTGGAGAGACAACATGATCATGAAATTTTTATAAAGGAAAACATTTAACTGGGTGGCTGACAGTTTCAGAGGTTTAATCTGATGATTAAACATCATGGCATGTCACAGAGGCCTTCAGGCAGACATGGTGCTGGAGAAGAAACTCATTGTGGGGAAGAAGCTCCATCTTGATCCTACAAGTGACAGGAAATGTTTTGAGACACTGGGCATGGCTTCAGCATATATTAGAGCTCAAGTCCCACCTTTACAGTGACATACTTCCTCCAACAAGTCCATATCTACTCCATTAAAACCATACCTCATAATAATAGCATAGACTCTCAGCTTTGGGCATTTTGTGTCTTATTGATCATTTACTTGTGTAAAGTGACTTCCAACTTTATGTTATTGCGTATGTTTCTTTTTTCTTTTTTAAAAATAATGTTCATTTGCTCTTTTGTTTTCTAAAGAGAAACAGAGAGAAAAGGGGTGGAGTAAGGTATATGGGGAATTGTGTGGGTGCAGTGTTTGGGGAGGAAAAACTGTTTTTAAAATATATAGTATAAATTTGTGCTTTTTTCAATTAGAAAAAGTGAAAAATCATAAATTTATAAAGGTCTAGGATGAGTACTGTGACATTTAAGGGAAAGTGCTCTTAATTTTGATATTTTATGATAAACAAATCATTTAAGGTAGTAGCTGGCAGTCCTTATAAGTAAAATTGCTGATACGAGGCTCAAAAGGCAAGATAAAATCCTCAAATGGTCATGAATTTATATGCAGTATTCTATATTTAAGTATTATATTATAATTGCATATGTAATATTATTATAATTATATGTTATATAATTATAAGCATGTTAAAAATTACTCAGGGTGCTTCATACCTCCTGGAAATTGTGAATTTTGGAATTACAATATGTGGATTATCCACAACATATAGAGATAAGATGACAGATGCCAGCAATCTAACAAATGAAAACAAAGTAAATTTCAGAATGGCTATAAAGTGGAGAAATATTGATGTGTTGATTTGATGGAGAATGTCAATTCTTCATCAGAATGAATAAAATAAGAAGCTCAAAAGGGTCAATCTCGTCACTTATTGCAGCCTTGATATGCTAACTCTGAAATGAAGAGGAAGTAGATAGTCACAGAGGAAATATATGAATGACATCCTGAGGGTGTTACAGTGTTCATGGGCATCAATTCCCTCAGTATTGCTCCTGTTCCTTATTACATGGGAGGCTTTGGATCAACCAGCTTAGTCTCTCCTGCAGTACCTGTCATATAGAGAACACTGGTAGTGCACAGATTCAAGGATCAAAGCAGATATGCTGTACACTAGATAAGACAGATATCAGATTAGCCTCACCTGTTTTCTCCATGGGTATTAATAACTAAGACAGTAGATACAGAATCATTTTAATGATACTTCATTGTTTTGTACCTGCTTATATAAAATGACAGCACAGTCATTTTGCTGATGTTAGCTAATGCATGAAAATATAAAAACTTCAAAGATGAAAGAGAAAGCAGAATCAACCCTTTCATGGTGTGAATAATAGCATACATTAAGGCTGTCTCCCTTTAATATATCTTATGATTTACATTTTTTCTGAACTATTATTTATCTAGTCTAGTATTGTGAAGTAAGCTTTAGTTGAATAACAGTTTCAAATACAATCCAGAGAGCGTTTTTAAAATACATTTCACTTTGACATCACAATATTAACATTTTATTTTCACAGTACAATAATCCATGTGACAAGGCGGCTGGGAGCTACCAGTGGTTTTTTTTTTTTTTTTTTTGGATCTGTAGGACTCTATCTAGCATACACTATAATTAGGTTTTAGATTTTCTTAATCTTTTGCAGTCTATAACATTCCTTTGTCTTTCCATGACTTTTGCAACCAGTTGCTGGAGGCCACTTATTTGTTTCCTGGATGCCCACACCTAAAATAATCACACAGAAACTATTTTAATTACAACACTGTTTTTCCTAATTACTATCCATAACAACTTGTAGCCAACACTCTAAACAAAGACAAACATCCATAATTCAATTTTCGGGAATTTAGGTGTAGTCTTCTAGGCCACTTCCTGCTGATTGGGGGTGCTAATAATCTTATGGTGTAGTAATAGGAGCAGCAGGGCTGCGTCCCCAGCACCCCACTGCCCGCAAGGCTAGCTTATGCCCCGAAATAATTACACGGACACTGTATTCTTTTAA
>NC_022031.1:45609799-45684710 GCF_000317375.1 Microtus ochrogaster | reverse complement strand
CTCAGAGAGCAGAGCTCTCACCTCTGCCGGCAAGAGTGGAGCATCGTGTCTCTCTGAGGCGTCTGCCCCTGAGAGGAGAGCTGTCAAATCTGACCTCACTTCCTCTTCCTCCCAGCGTCTGCTCCTCCCACCTACGTTCTAACCTATCAGGTCAAGCAGCTTCTTTATTTAATCAACCAATGACCTTCCTCCATCATTATGGGAACCTTAAGAAAATTTAGGATTGTGGTCAAGTCCTGAGTGAAATATTCTGTAAGGCTTGATCATCTCAGCCAGCAGTCTTGAGGTTGTTCTGGATGTAGAACTCAGAGAAAACCCCCAAAGAGGTCCTCTGAAATTTTGGACCATCTGGGCCATCTGCTCCTCCTGGAGATTTTTCAGAGTGCCTTCCTTAGTCAAACCTGATTTTTCTTTAACCAAGAATGAATCCACAGCCTCTCATTTTCTGTGGAAACAAAAGAAAAATCTCTTCTATATAGTAACATATCTTTTGACTTAAATTTTGAAGTCAAGGCATTTTCAAAATATATAGGTTGTATTAATCCATTAGCATTTATAATCAAATGTCTTTTAGCAGTTGTTGCTTCCTCTTCAGCCTTCAAACAATTCAAAGATAATACAATGACATACAGTATCCATATTCTCTGTGTATTTTCTATCTTTACATGACTTTATATTAAGCTCTATTTTCTTTATTTTTATTTTTTAATTTTTGGTTTTGTGAGACAAGGTTTCTCTGTGTATCTTTGGTTGTCCCAGAACTCACTCTGTAAACCAGGCTGTCTTTGAACTCACAGAGATCTGCCTACCCTGATTCCCAAGTGTAGGGATTAAAGGTGTGTATGCCACCACACCCAACTAGTCTCTTTTTTTTAAGGACTCTATCCTTTTTCTTTTCACTCCCAAGTCTATATATGTTTTTAAACACATTGAAAATTGTCTAGAGGTTTTTTTTTTCATCTGAATCTATCTTTACTGTATACCTCTCTTTTTTCTGACCATATGAATCTTTAATTTTCTAAGCAATATGGCTAGGATTAAAATCATGGCTTTGACAGCTAAATCCACCCCATTCTTTAGCTTTCTGAAAGTTCAGCTTCATGGCCAGAGGTACTGGCTGGAGCTATGTTTATTACCACAACTCCATGGAGTCTCAAGATCCCTGTTACCACCAAGAATCATACTGTCAGCTATTCATAAACACCATTTAAGCGTTTTGGTGGCAGGGCCTCTTAAAAGAGCTACAAGTTTTTTGCAGCTAAAGAAAGCTGAGTCAGGAAGCCTCTCTTAAATGAGAAGTGCTTGCCTCTAGCAAACAGAGACCATGTGAGAAAATGCTGCTACCAAGAAGCTATGCTTAACTATGTTCTTTTTGGGTCTAGAATTAATTCCCAAGCTGTTTCAGGCTTTATGTGGATGTAGTTTCCCACATTGGTGTCATTTGTTGATGGAGGCCTCTCATTTCCTTTCCTGGTTGTCCAGACCCAAAATAATCACACAAAAACTGTATTAATTGCAGCACTTCTTGGCCTATTAGCTTAGACTAACTCTTACATCTTTACCCATAATTCTTTTCTGCATTAGCCACGTAACTTGGTACCTTTTATCAGTGAGGCATTTTCATCTTGCTTCCTCTGTGTCTCAGTTAGGACTGCAGACTGAGCCTTTCATCTTCCCAGAATTCTACTATTCTGGTCACCCCACCTTATACTTTGTCTTGCATGACTACTGGCCAATCAGCATGCAAGTGTAAGTGATAAATCTTTACTGGCAACAAGACCTTTGTCCCACAGCAATAATCTTAAAAATTTTGAAGGGTATTGATCAATTATTTTGATGAATGGCCTTCAATTTGGTTTGATCTTATGTCGTTTCATAATTTGATTAAGGTTGTAAATTATTAAGTGAATCTAGTAGAAATGTCTTTTAACATAATTGAAAGTATTTTCATTAAAAAATACATATGAATACAATAGTTACATTTTGATTTTAATATTTGATAGATGATCTAATCAGATGTTTTATATAAACTATTTCTTCACTTATATTAAGTTACCCCTCTTTCCTGTTGTCATCCACTTGTTTATATGTCCCTCATGCTTATATATGCATAATCTCAGTTATTAGAATTTTTCAGTGTTTCTTTATATTCCTATGCCTATGTCATGTATACACTGTATATAGAAGTAAATATGCATCCTTACTTTGCCTTCTTTTTCCTTAAAATGAAATCTGATATTCCTTTGGTTCAACCTACTGTTCCACTTGAGAATGACTCTGGTATTAAAATAAGGAATATCAGAAATTGCCTCATGATCATTTATAAATTATTTTTATAAACATCTTAATATCAGTTATCAGGATAGATTTGGGTTTTTATCTAACTTTTTATAAATAGGTTTGTGCCAAGGGCGGAGTTATTATTGATGATATGGAGAGAAGGAAACTTTGTGAGTTAGATAGGTATCCTCACCACATCATTTTTGCAGTTGGAAGATTCATGTATCTGTGAACAGCTGAAAATATACCATTTGGATTTCTTCCTGAGTCAGATGTAGCAAGATGCTATACTAAAGAATATAAGATTCACAGGAAATAATCCTACAACAAGGATAATCTCTAATTCCATAAGACCCAGGAGAGTTACTGAAATCGGTTCCCATTACTGTGCTCTTTCCATGGTGCTATTTCAGGCATTTGCTTTCATACACACACTTTAAAATCTAAAAGTTTGGCCAATTAGAGCTGTCACTATTTTGCCCATATTCATAGTCATTGTAAGAAAGAAATGGGTGTGCTCTGTCAACTTCCACTGTCTTCAGTGATGTAGGCTATAGTTTCATAACTAATCCAAAACCAATTAGAGTCATGCAATCCTCTCTGAAATGTGACACTGAATCAAACATTAGACATTTTAACTCATAATTGCATGCTTTTCAGGGCTTGTATAAAATCATTACTCATTGTAAGCTGAAGTTCATGTCTTCTCTTATTTCTCTAGAAGTAACATTCACTCTGTCTTCTGTACTCAATACCATTTTAACAAAAATTTGGCATGGAAATATAATTTTATAGTAAGCCTCAGCATCCTAACAATTTTTGGTTAATTTATTTAAGAAAGTGCCTTCTGAGTTAACAAGATGCCTCAGCTGGTAAAGGTACTTGACCTCAAGTGTTACACCCTAAGTTTGATCCCTAGATTGTGCATTGTATAGAGAACTGCCTCCTGCAAATTGTCTTCTGATTTCTGCATGCATGCCTTGACAGGCACTCCAACTCTCACCCAAGACTGAATAAATAAATGTGAATATTTAATAATTCGCAGCCTCACAATAAAATAAGTCATTTTAGAAAGTTTTATACACTGAAATATATTTTAATTTTGTAAACTAGTCATTATTTAAAAAGTCATGCACATTTTATAAAGTCTGCATATGTAGGATATTAGTATTTAATCACTTATATTTTTATTTACTACCACCAAGATGGAAATATTTAATGCTACATTTGGGTGTTCATAGAGAACTTTTGTCAAGTGAGACAGTACCTCATATTTCCAGTTTGTTGAGATTGTGTTTGTGGTCATTGGATCTTACTAATTTCCTGGTTTGTATATACTGAGATACTGTATATGCATTCCATCTGGTTTTCCTATGTTTTGTTACACTTAATGATTTTGATTTCTCTTTCAGTTTGAGGCAAGGCCTCTGCTGTAGTCTAGCCTGTTATCAATGAACTATCCTCTTGCTCAGTCTGTGAGTGCCAAGGTCATAGGGTAGGCACTACCACACTAATTTTATACTGACTTTTCAAGGGGAAAGCTCACTTAAATTTCTAGTTGGTAATGACTTTTCTATTTATTTTTTCTGTTCATGATTCTCTAGTATTTGCTAGTTATTTGTATTTATTCAAGTGGTACCAGAATATTCTATTTATCTGAAAATGTCCTCTTAACTTCCCTTTTTCCTCTTCAAGTGATAGTTGTAGGCCAAAGAAATTAGGATATTCCCATTATTCACTTCTTAGCTGGATTTTGAATGATTCTGTTATTTTAGTGTATTTAAAAGATTATTACCAATATATGTTCTTCATATATTCTTTGAAATATGTAGATGGAGCACCCCACCACTGAACAAAGAGCTATTTGCAGTTATGTTCTGGTGGAGACAGGAATAGCAGTTTTCTCCAATAGAGTGTTACCAGGTATATTAACCACACTCTAGGCATGTTCTATGTACTTGCAGTTACTACCAGAAAATGAGCTCCAATTTTTTATTGTTGACTTTTGTTTCATATCGCTATATTTTGCCATTTTTTTCTTAGTGACTTTTGTTTGTTTTGCTTTTTGGGAGACATTTATTCAAGACAGAGAAGAAAAAACTTAATCTTGTTTGTGTAGGAAAATGGGTATGCAGAGCACTGACAGAGGGGAAATCATGATCAAAATTTACTCTATGGAAAAATAACTTAAAAAACACATAACTGAAGAAGAAGAGGTAGGAAGAGGGACAACTATCCATGAGGTTATTTGAAAACCACCAAGTTCTATTTTAGAAGCTTCTTAAGTATTTATATTTATAAATGACAGGTATTATCCCATATAATATACTGGGATTTTTGGGTCAAGAGTGTCCCAAAACCTTCCAAATAAGACTGGCTGCTGCTTTACTCAGCCACCTACCAGAAGATGGTGAAACCTTGGATACAAAATATGGAGAAGTCATATTATCACCAAAAAGAAAGTTTTCTTCTTGATAGTTAACTTTAGAAGTACTGAAAAATGCTAGACAGGCTGCTGAGGAGAAAACCCACCAATGCTCTTACCCTGCTGTGAGTAACAGCATCAACTGGCAAGAGCAAGCTCATGAGTTTAAAAGGTTATGGCAGTAACTAATTGCTTTCTAATGAGACTTAAGACGTGCTGCTCAGAAGGAAATGCAAGCTGGTAGGGAAGCTCTGACAAAGAATCCAAGGCTAGGGAACTCATCTGCACCTAGGATAGACCTACTATCATACTTTTCATAAATGTATGTGTAGACAGAGACCTTTTGTGGGATCTTGGTCCATCAAACTACATTAACCTGAAAGAATTTATAGGTTCTCATTTTCTGTGAAAACAAAAGCAAAACCTCTTTTCCAAAGTCACATATCCCTAGATCCCAATTTTGAAGTCAAGATACCTTTAAAATATATGTTGGTTTATCTTAGCAGCCCATTCAATAAAATGTCTCTCTGTACTTAACTCATTCAAAGTCAAAAAGTTCAAAGAAAACACAATAATATACATAATTCAGACTATCTGTGTATATTTCTTCTTTACTTGACTTATTTTTCTTTTTATTCCTTAAGTAAACAAACAGCCTTTGGCTACATGTATGTATCATCTTTCCTAAATGTATGTAGTAAATTCTACTCTAAATTCAGATATCTAAACACATGGATTAGTAAAGCTCTCAGACATCCTCAGAGAAGTTCTTTTTGTATCAAAAGATTGTTAAAACAGAAAGTCACAACTCAACCAAAATGCTGAGAGTTGGTGTCCTTTAAGTCATCAGCCATAAATAGGACTTCGTTATCAGACTCCCTACTCCAGGTATCAGGGACCACTGAGGAAGAAAGAACTGAAAGATTATAAGAGCAGTTTTCAGAAAGTTAAAACAGTGTTTTCTGGATATGACAGGAACATTGTACTGAAGAACTGATAGCAGCTGTGATTACCTACACAAGACCTGTACAAGATCAAGTCAGTCATCATTCTGGCACTTGAAGATGAGCTACAAAAATAACCAGTCAACTGAGGTGCTGTTGTTGGTTAATGCGGAGGGGAGAGTCAATTTTCTCTAAGAGCATAACACCTAGTAAGTCCAGAATACTCCAATGGATAACTCTACATACATGAGTATATAGACATCATAAATTCTGCTTGAAGGATTATGAAAATAAAAAAGCAAATGGATTTGGAGATTTGGGAATTGAATTTGAGAGATGTTATGGGAGGAGTGGGGGATTCTATGATCAAAATGAAAAATAAGATATATGAAATTCTCATACAATAAAAGTAATATTGAAAATCTACCAAAAAACTTATTTATATAAAAGATTACTGTTCAGGGAAATGAGGCACTATTAGTTTTATAATATCTCCAAAAATTTACCAATTATTTTATTCAGAAATTATTCCTTGAGAGTTTTCTATTTATCATATATAAAAATATTGAGGACAAAAGCAGTAGTCAGAAAACTCACAACAGACACATAATGTTATGAACAGTTTTAAATAGGTAATAATATCATTTTGTTCTGTAACACCAAGTTCAACAAAATAAATTATTTGAAGTTGCTGAGTGAAGAAGAAATTTTTTCAACTATTTATCACACTTGCCCTCCTGGTTTATGTGGAACAGTTTGCCAAATAATTTTCAGGTTGCCAATGCTCAGATTTCACAGTGTAACAGGAAGAATAATTGCTTCTTCCAGAATAATTGAAAAGATAACACTTCAAACTTCAAGATGAGGAGTAGGAGTTGTAGGTTTTTTTTTTCCATTAAGCTTTAGTAATTTTATAGAGGGGAAATTTTGCCATAGGTGGAAACTGTATATATTAAATGGGATCCTGGACTCATGAGGGAGTAGACATATCCTGAAGGAAGAGAACAGGAAGGCAACAGTTTCTGAGAATCAACTCTATCAGAGCTCTTGTATCTGCTTGCAGAACTGCAATCCAAGGCAAAGAGATTTATGTAAACCTCACTTAATTAATTAAACAGTTAAGAGATATGTTAGCTCTTAATTATATCACATTTTATTAATACAAAGTAAACTTTTGGCTAAATATGATTTACATTCTAAGTTATATGGATTGAGACAGTCTAGTCTTCTGTTATGTGCTAGTATTAACAAATATTGGAGGTTGTTAACTTTGATGCTAAAAAGTATAAAATTCCTTGAAAGACAATGAAGGAAACTATGTCTAATTAAAAATTTGAATATTGGTCACTTAGAATACTATCATTATAGAACACTTTCATTTTGAAGTATTTTATTTCTAAATAATTCAATATTTATTCATAAAAATTGTTTTCTCATCAAGACAACTCTAATGAATTAATAAAAAGTCAGATATCAACAGATGAATATCTGAATTCTGTATTAGGCACATATTCACTTTTCCCCTTTAAAAGATGTTACATCTTTTAAATGTAGGAGAACAGAAACATGGCATTATTGAAATACATAAAAATCAGGAACTTGTACTAGATGTACAAGTACCTGTACCAAGTATTGCTGCTAGGGCCCGACATTTCTTTCCATTGCTCTTTTATTATTTTTCTATTCAATCAGAAAACAGAAAGAAACGCAGTGTAGTGCTACAGGCATTCTTCATTAGTGGTGTGACAAGAAGTATCAGTAAAAACGATATCTAATATTTAAAGAGCGCTCTACAGTTTACAAAATGCTTTTGATGTGTGTTTTTCCTTTAATTTTCTATTTAACTTTTAAAGGATGACCTCCAGCAAGGATTTTCCTATTAATCACCACTCACTGTTCTTGCAATCTTGTGAAGGTGACAGAAAAAATTATAACTTTGGCTAAGCCGATGAAACCTCAGTGATGAATTAATTAAAGGAGAGCTATACTAGAATGAAACCACTGAATTTAATGTGTAAGACAGAAATTACATCTTTGTCATTCTTTGGGGGATTTAGCCTAAATATTTAATTGAAATTCAACACCTGGGCTTCAGTTACCACAAGCTGGTAATTCTATTTCTGAATGCTGGTATGACCAGGAATGTCTCAGGACAAAGTTACATCTTAGTAGATGTACTTACTTTATCTTCTGAGAAACAAGACAAAACATAGCAACTTATCTTAAGAGCAAAGGGCTGAATGCTATTGTTGACTCAGTGACAGGGAAGTAAAAGCAGAAGCTTGAGATAACAAAACAGAAAACAAGGAAGCAAATGGCCAAGAAAGTCATGCAACATAGAGACTTCCAGCACAACTTCAAAGATATTTATATTATCTTTTAATTTAGTCCACACTCTGTACTCAGAATAGAGTGCAGCAGTTTGTGTATGTCAATAGCATAAAAGAACCTGTTGTAGGATGCTGCTTGTTCTTTCCCGGCTGCCCAGAGCCAATATGATCATACAGAAACTGTATTAATTAAATGATTACTTCATTTATTAGCTCTAGCTCCTTATTGGTTAGCTCTTACATTTTAAATTAGCTCATTTGTATTATTGTATATTTTATAATTAGGCTTTTGGCCTACCT
This sequence comes from Microtus ochrogaster, assembly GCF_000317375.1. Lineage (NCBI taxonomy): Eukaryota > Metazoa > Chordata > Mammalia > Rodentia > Cricetidae > Microtus > Microtus ochrogaster. The sequence continues at coordinate 45,676,431 of NC_022031.1, read as the reverse complement.
GCAAGGTTCTAGCTGGTGGCTTGAGTCTGGTGACTCATGTCTTTCTCCTCTGGCAGCTGCATGGCTTCTCACTGACTCCGCCTTCTTTCTCCCAGCATTCAGTTTAGTTTTCCCACATAGCTCTATTCTGCTAAGCCACCGGCTGAAACAGCTGTATTCATTAACCAATAAAAGCAACACATATATGGAAGGACTTCCCACACTAAGAACCAAAATAAAATTAATGTTCCAAATGAAATCATGGGTATGAAATTAAAAATATATATATATATATATATATATATATATATATATAAATGGCTAGTTAAACTCCCATTGATTAAAAGCACTGAACCCTAGTCCAATTTCTATTATCCACAAAGTAAGTGCCTCTCAACACTTGGTAACTTCAGTCCCACCGGATCTACCTCCTTCTTCTAGCCTCTGCAGGCACAGCATGTACACCGTGCACAGACATGCATGTAGATAAACAACCCATACACCCACCCCCGACACAAAGAAATAACAAAGGTGATACAATAAGATTTGAACAGTGTGCCTCATCCAGGTTTGTTTTATGGGTTTGTGCCTAGTTTGCTAGGCCATGTTTGGTTGATATCTCTGGGGGGACTGCTCCCTTTTACTTCCTTTTCTTAAAGGGAAATGAAGGAGGAATGGAAATGAAAACATGAAAGAAATGTACATCCATCCATATTTGTCTAGGGTGAATCTGGGATTCTGAAAGTATATGGATTAATGCTAACTTTGTCAAACTTTATGCCACCTTTCTTTATAAATATCTCTCTTTTCGTGTAAGATCACATACAAATATTACTCCTTCCCTCCCCAACAATCTGAGAGTAAAATATTGACAGTATGACATTTTACGTCTACGTATTTTATTATGCATCTTCTGAAAACAAGAACATTTGGCATTTCCCAAAGAAAAGCAGCGCTGAAACCATGATAAATGCTATTAGAAGACTATATACAGTCTCTAGTTGCTCTAGAAATACCCTTCAGAGTCTTGTCTCAGTGTGGGTCACATGACACCAGTAATTGGTTTTTCTAGTCCTCTCTAACCAAGACAGTAGTTCTCATAATTTTGCTTTTGTGGCAATGATTATTTTGAAAATTTCATTCTAGTTACCTTAAAGAATATCCCACAGATGACCCATGTTAATTGCATGCTTTTAAAAAGATATCATTTCTATGTTGTTAAAAAAGATTTGAAATATTTGATAAATATGACATTAAATTAACAAGGAAATTATACGTTTTATGTGTTTTATATGTGGTAATATACTAATTAGTCATAATACATGTATAGTATATATTAAGCTTAAAATAATTTCTTTTGAAAATGCATGTATAATAGTTATGAGAATGCTTTTTAATAAAAAATGATTTTAACAGTTTCTATGACTACATGGGAAAAATTTATTATTTTTGTTTCAAGGATATAAGATATTTTTAAATAAAATTTTTATTAAAGTAACTCCTGAAACATTCTAGTTACTGATTGATAAAAATATATTTTAAAAATTCAAATAAACATTGTCACGAGGTCAACAATAAAGGGAGATTTTTCTGATTATTTGTTAATAGGAAAATAGGGGAGGCAGAGGGAATGTTTACAAGTGTTTTCTTTGATGAACTTGACAAGCAAGACAGAAGATTAGACCTTAGAGTTAAATTTATACATCCACAGAAACCTCAAATGTTATCAGAGAGGTATAGCATTTATAGCAGTTGGTAGAACCTGGCTGGAGACACACACACACACACACACACACACACACACGATTAATTTACATTCTGTTAAATGGAATTGCTAAAGGTTGAGACCAGTAGATATTAAGGATATATACCTCATCACCATCATTTTGTTAGCTTTGAAGATGATCGTAAAAAACTTGGTTTCTTGTGCCTGGATGCTGCCACAATTCAAATGGTATATTTTAAATATAACCCACCAACTAATGAACCTCTTACAAAAGCTGTCCTTCTTTGCTTGTGCACCCAGGCCATTGAGCCGAGTCCTTTTCTCACACACAATTCCCAGTCCTAATTATTCAGAACTAGATTACCAGTTTGTGTTTCTTATTACAGATTTTCTTGCCTTCTGTGTTAGTTAACAGTGTTCTCCCACCTTTAAAACACAGCACAAAACATGCCTTACTGGATTCCACATAGCATCCTGGAAATGGTAGCTAGTTCTTAGTTATCACTGAAACACTAGGCACATAATTTCAAGGATCTTTATGTATAACATAGAAAATATGCAGCATTTACAAGATAAATAGAGATTTTAAATGTACAAATTATTAATTGGTGTGCAATTCCACTGAGGCTCATATAGCATCTCTTTTTAGCTTTCAAAACATCATATTTTATCTTCTCCTCATTGACAGGACAATGATGTTCAGCCTAAGTTCAGACATTGCCCCAGGTGACAGAGCTGTAGATTTAGAAGAAAGTGCACGATATGATGTATGGGCATTCCTCTCAAGGAAATCAACCCTTGCTCGTTTCAGTTTTACAGTTTAAGAACATAATGTTCTATCAGACATATTTTGCTTTAAAAAAAAATTTGTAACACAATTAGAAAAGTGAGAAAAACATTTGTAGAGGAGAATAAGTGTAGACAAGGTGGGATGGAGGTTGGGGTGGGGTGAGAATAGCCAGTACTGCTCTACGTTTGTGTGAATTTATCAAAGAACAATTTCATCCATAAAGAATTAAAATTGGATTGTAATACCAGAAAATATTTAGAACCAAAGTGAAATATCTTCATTTGAATTTACTTTACAAAAGTACAGAAAATAAAGGTTGATGTTATTAAGCAAACTTCTTTGCATTTTCTGATAACAACCCATACACATGCTTACAGATCTACAGGTTTAAACTATTAAATATTATAGGATATACATTTCCTACATCTCCTAGGATATGAACCATAGATATCCTAAATTTCCCATTTATGTTTCTGGTATATTTTAATCTGTAAGTGGAAACTGCAGTTTAGTTTTCCCAGCTACCCAGATCTGAATAATCACACAAAACTATGTTAATTACAACATCATTTGGTCAATGGCCTAGGTGTATTCCTAGTTAATTCTTACATCTTAAATTAACCAATTTCTATTACTCTGTGCATTACCACAAGGCTGTGGCTTATCGGTAAGGCTCTGGCATCTTTCTCCATTGGCAGCTACATGGCATCGGCATGACTCTGCCTTCTTTCTCCCAGCATTGTTTAGTTTTCCCAACTAACTCTGTTCTGCCCTACCATAGACCAAAGCAGCTTCTTTATTAAACAATGGAAATAAAAAAATATTCATAGCATACAGAGTGGAATCCCACATCATTAATTATAATGAAATATATTGTAATGTTAATATTTTACTTGATTCTCAATTATGTAACTATAGATATATACAAGTTAAACTTTCATTGTCAAATATTATGGTGTTAACCTCTAAACAACAATCACAAATACTAGTTAATTACATATAATATATATAAATCAGATATTAGAGAACTCATAAAATTATAAAATAGGAAAATGTAGTATTTAAAAAGGTATTAGCTATAATCATATATCACTGAATATATTTGTGACTATTTAGTTTTACATTATGATATTCAAAATATGTTTTAAAAACAACCAATATTGCTGAGTTAGCTAACAGCCTTTGAAATTTGTTAAAACAAATAAACATTTTTAATGAAAGAATCAACATTTCATTTATTATCAGATAAATAATATACTCATCTTTCTTGGGCAAAAAGAAAATAAAATAGCCTCAGACAATATTTTAAAATGGTGATCAAAGGCCAGTAAGTTTTATGTAAGAATAATTCCTATGAAAGGAACCCTACAATTCTTTGGCTGTTCCATAGCATTCAATACCAGCATAAATTAATATAAATATAAATCATTGTTAGTCTTCGCTGATCTTGTGATCAAAATCAATTCAAGAATCTTAATCACTGCTATGTAATCTTTCCAGTCAAATTTCCTTTAAATGATCAAGCAATCAACTATATTCCATTGCGGAAGAAAATATTCTATTTGGAATTTTACAAGAAATACCATCATGGCCCATGCATGGAATATTTTTAGATATGGCTAGCATTTAAAAGCATAGATGTATTGACCATCTTCCAACCAATAAAAATAGTAACAATGCAGCAGTTTTGGATTAAAACAAAATCATTCACAGCCATTATAAAACACACCAAGCATATTTTACATATAATACATAGCATCATAATTACAGATAATACTTAAAGAAACATATCACTTAAAAGTTACCTAAAAGAGCAGAATAGAATAAATCAATTTTTTAACTACAACATATATAACCCAAGTAAATGTATTTTTTACATTCTGGAAAAAAAGTAATCTAAATTCCTATTAATTTATCTTCATAAAACATACTCCCAATCATCAAGATGCCACTTTTGATAAATCTATAAATGTTTTAGGTAAAATAAATGAAAATATACATAAAACTATTTTATGCAAATTGAATTTAAAATGAAATATTATAGAAATGCATCTTTTAAAATGTTTATATTTTGACTACAATCATCAAATGAATTCATGTATTTAAGTCCACCTTATGATTGAAATCATCTTAGTGCTCGCAATTTTCAAGTTTCTAATGTTTGAGGATTAAGGATATTCAGCCTGTGATTAGGATGCATTAAAAGAAAGGCACATAAACAGAACAAGCTGATTGAATTGTTATCAGGACTAAATCCTTTCTCCTATAAGCATAAAGATTTCTATCATGACAAAGTGTGTATGACAGAAAAAGATTTCAACCTGTCTTAAAGAAACTTGTGTATTAATCAGACCATATACAATTTATTATTGACTTAGGGGCTCAACTACATTTCTCTTCTCTTAGACTGTGGCATCCTTAGCCTGTTGTAAGAGCAAGACACCGGGCAGCAATATCAATATCCACATATTTCTTTGATCTCACATCAAAGAAATTAGTCTTAAAAGTTCTTAAAAACACGGGAGTATTTTTTTCTCTCTCAAGAACTCAACGAAGATTTCTTACCTTAGAGCAAAATCTATCATTGGTCATAAACACTGTAATACCAATCTTGTTCTTTACATCACAAACTGTTTTTTTTTCCTGTTCTATCTCAAAAGTTCTGGTAATGTATATCTTTTTTTTAGCAGCAATATCCTGCATTTCATGATACTCAGTGAAAACTCGTAACACCTTAATTTCTGACAAAATGACAGTTCAGCTAGGTGCTCTGTCTCTTATCTCTAAAGCACTCTTACCCCCATTTAGTGCATGAATTAATGTTTATGTTTTTGACACATAGTGTGCTCGAGCACTCTTTGTAACCCTCTAGTGACATCCTGAGTATCCTCAAATCAAATCCAGTATCCTCAGGTCAAATAGGAAGATAGATGTTTACATCATATCTCTAGAAATCTTTCATTGTTCTGATCAAGAATGCTTCTGACTTTTTTTTTTTGTGGTCCTACTCAATTTGAGCTCCGTCCTCTAGGCAGGCCTTCTAGTGGTTTAGAGGCAGGTGCTGGTCTTGCCAGTGAAAGGCCTTTTATATTCTGACTAGTAAATGCTGGTCAAGAGATTGAAGAGTAGTTTGTTGTATCAGACATACACTTGACACCTGTGCCTGGGTTCAAAGACAGACACCAGCTTTGACAAGCATTTTATTTCAAAGTTTCTTTTTTTTTTCTGTCTAGATACATCCTGTTGGCCTGGTTTCAGTGCATAGTCTGATAATACTGCCAACTCACTATGAATCTTTTAAGAAGGAACTTTTAGTTAATTCTACTGTGACTCAAAGAGGAATTCACCTGTATCATCCCTTTCTCTGCTATTGAAACATTTGTCTTCTTTGATTTTCCTCTTCTGCTCTTAAAAGGCCCATTACTTGACTCCCAGTGAAGATTTTCTGAGGTTTTCTGTCTTCAGCCCTGCCTTTAGTCTCACTGTCTATGGTTGCCCTCCCTGTCACTGGGAGGAAAGGACTCCCAATAGTATTTAAATCCGTCTAGCAAGGATTATGGAATTTCTCTCCTGTTATATTCGACAAAACTCTCTATTTTGCTCTCCTATTGAAATTAGGAGATGTCAGACATCACCCATCTCTTTTGATAGCTATTATTTAAATTCACCCAGTGGTTCTCTAGAGAGTCTAATAGCCTACCATTCTAAAGGGGAAAATCATGCAATTTTTCTTAACCCTTCTTCAGCACTTTGTCTAAATTTTTATGACCAATATATCTTGTGAATGTCGATGTTAATGTGCTGAACACAATATCATTAAACCAAGTTCAGCAGCATGCTAACAGGATTATATGGTACAACCAAGGTGGATTTATTCTTAGAATGCAAACGTGATTCAATACATAAAAAGCTCTCTGTATTAATCAGAAGAGAAAATTGTAATCATCTGTTGTAATCATCTCAATTGATGCATAAAAAGCATCTGAGAAACTTCAATAACACTTCATAACAGGGTCATTCAATAAAACAGGAATAGATGGGCATTTAATCACCATGGTAAGAGCCATATACAAAACTCTTACAGTCAATAGCCATTAATAGGACAGCGGCAGATTTTCCCTCTAAAGTCGCCTTACATTAGACTTCTCGCGAACTCGGAAGCTCCTATCACAGCCTTTGTTATGTGGCAGTTTCCTCTAAGGTAAAGTCATCCAAATAGAGGGAAACTCATAATTAAGACATAGGACATTTTAAAAACAGATTAGACACTCTTTGTCAAGGAAGCTATTAGGCTCAGGAAGTAGACAATGCATAGGCTTCATGAAGTCCCTGCAACTGACCAGAACTCTTCCTTCCCAAGCATATAGAAGCAGAAAGGCTCATCCTACCAAGAGAGACACCTTCACACGAAATGAGCTGCCTAGAGGAGGTTCGTGTCAGACCAGTTGTTTGGAAGACTGAGAGATCAGGCAAGTTTCTTGGACAAAACAAAGACCAGCTGAACTGACTGGAATAAGTGGAGACCAACTGAACTGATAAGTTTTGAAAGGACACTCTCCAACTTGTTGAACTGCCTGGAGGATGCTTAGTTAGCTTGGGTTTCCAGCTTTCAGTGAGCTGGGGTTGACTTTTGGCATTATGTTAATCTTTGAGTTGTTTCTGTTCCTGTAAATAACCCCTCATCCATAATCCTTGTGTAAGTAACCCAAGTAAGACTCATGTTAGTTCACAGAGTTTGATTTTCATTGTATCTGTACTTTGGTCTGTTGTTAGTTCCCTGTCAGAGGTAAGGAGATATGTGTGCTTGTCTCCCCTGAAATACTATCTTAAAACAACAATTTGGAATGAAAAGTGAAGATATCTTAATCAGATCAGAGAACTATATTCAGCAGCATGAAACAATTTGTAAAAATGGTTTAAATTAATAACTCCACAATTGAGTATAGTCATGGAAAAATTTGAATAAACATTTAGTGAATGTATAGGATATAAATGGACACAAATGATTGATTACACTAACCTTGACAATAGACAATTAAATATGAAAAGCTGTCCTATTTTAAAATATTATTTAGCAGAAGAAAATATAAGTTTCATCAGTTTAGTAGCAAAACTGAAGACAGTCAAGCATGGTCTGTACTGGAGAGAGAAATATTTTATCATTGACTCTGCTTGCAATAGTTAGGTACATGATGCATGGAGGTATACCCAGACAAATGCATTTGCCTCTGGGAATGTGGGCCATGAAGCCACTGTCTTTCCAATATTCACTTCAGAGGGGCTTTATCTTTCAATAAGAGTATGCATTGATTATAGAGTCTACCTTTAATTCTTATGGAGAGTAGATGCCATGCTCAGGATAATAATTGGACTGCCTACAAGGGGCCCGACAGCTGACTCAATTAGACCTTAATGAACAAAGAAGTTTGGCTAACTTGTGCAAAAGAAACCAAAGTGTGGTACCACGTAGAGGTTAGGCATGTGCAACATTGAAATGCATAATTATTAGTCTGTACAGTTTTATAGCCATTGACCAATATTTATTTTACACAAACCATTGAAACTCTGAAAGCATTTGAAAAGAGACTAAGCATGTTGAGGTGTTTCCCAAAGATACTAATGCAGGGACATTTTGAGTTGCTATGTAACATTTTAAAAGTATGATGCTTCAAGGTTTTTTTTGAGAAATATTCAAATAATTTTAAGCAAGCAGCAAATTCGTAAAGAGCTTATAAATTGAAGTAAAACTGTGGGAATAGAAAACTTTTTAAAAGTGAAGGTAGTTCTTGAAAGAACTGCAAAAAGTCAGTGTACCTAGACAGTCATTAGGCAGGATAGCTGTTAAATATGTATTATCTGCATTGAAAGGTCTTCCCATTAAATATTTTCTGCCTAGTGGTTATTTGACAACAGTAGAGATCTCTGATCTGTGAAATCATTTGTATTCACTAAATCTGAACCTAATTCAGCGAAATATAAGAAGAAGTATATTCTATGAATTATCACAAAATCCCTCCGGCTTTTCTTAATAATGAGCACTATATAAGAGCATTCATTTCATAATTTTAATTCCAGCCCAATGACAAAGAGCAAAGAAAGATTGTTTCTTTTAGTCAACAGGTATTTTAGATTTTATGTGTTTTATATTACAAGGCAGATTACTATTAGATTTGACAGAATTTCTGGAAAATTTACATCAAGAAGCAAATGGAGAATGTGAATCATTAAAAATAAATAAATATTTAATTTTTTACAATGCATTTCCTCTGGTCTAATTGCCTTGCACCTCTTAGAGAAGAACCATAATGTATTCCATAGTAAGAAAATCAAAACTTTAGCTGTCAAAGAAACTTTCCAGGCATTTGAAAGTCTTTGATGATTGTTATCATTTTCTACATATTACTATTATTATGATGATGATGTCTCATGATTTACTTGCACTTCAACAAAAACTCCACATTTGACTTCACAATTTATAAAACTTATAAATTCTGTAACTGGAATTTTGCATATCAAACATTATCTTATTATGAATCAAAAATTTCCAATTATTTTACATCACAGTTTGCTCCCCCTCCTCTCCTACCATTTCCTCCAAACCTGACTTCTGTCCTGTCCCACTCCATTTGCCCCACTGTTCCCCTAGGTCATTTAATATGTGATTTTCTTACTATATAGGAAAAACAGGAACCATTAATGAGATGAAGTGTACAGTGTTCGACTTTCTGAGATAGATATAAGTAACTTAGTATTACAACCTCAACTTTCATCCACTTTTTTGTAAACAACGTAACTCCATTCTTCTTGAGGTTGAAAATACTTCCATTGCGGAATATTCCACAGTTTTCTTAGCCATTTATCTGTTGCTAGAAACCTAGATCGGTGGCATAACTGCTGAAATAAATATTGAGGTCCAAATATCACTGTGATAAGTTGACATGGCGTTCTTCATATAAATACCCAGGAGAGGGGCTCCTAGCTCCCACAGTGAATCTCTGCTCACTTTTGGGAAATCCTCTGTTCTGATTTCCACAGGGCTGAGCTTCTCTGCATTCCTCCCAGCACTGTTAGACTTCTGTTCACTCCTTTGTCTCCAAGCTGTTTGTCTTCTTCATGACTGGCATTCTCACTGGGGTAAGATGGAATGCCAGTATAGTTTAAAATTTTTATGCATAGAAAATTAAGCTTTATTGTGGCATTTAAAAAAACTTTTGTTGATTCTCTTTTTTTCTCTGTGTCTTCACCTTACTCCTTCCATCCTTTCCTGACAGCATCATGAAGAAGATTCTTAGTTCTTCACTTTACTTTTAGTACTTTCTGTAGATGGAAGTTTCTGTCCTGTCTGGTCCTGCAGCCATTCACTTCCAAAGAAACACACAGAGGCATATATTGATTATAAACTATTTGCTCTATTATCTTAGGCTTATTATTAACTAGTTCTTACAATTTAAATTAACCCATAATTCTTATCTATGCTTGGTCATGTGGCTTGATACCTTTTCTCAGTGTAGTATTTTCATTATGCTTCCTCTGTGTTTGGGTGGTGACCACAGCCTGAGCCTTTCCTCTTCCCAGACTTTTTCTCTTCTGGTCTCCCTGCCTATACTTGCTGCTTAGCTACTGGTCAAACAGTGTTTTATTAAATCAATACAGGTGGCAAATATTTACCAGGTACAAGAGCTTTAACCAATAACACTTCCCCTTTTTTTCTCTTAAAAACAAGAATTCTGACCCCAATTTCCTTTGTTTAGCATTTTTCCTGACCATCATCAATAACAACTTGTAACCAACAATCTAAACAAAGTCAAACTTCCATAATCTATTTTTTGGGAATGTGGGCATAGTTTTCTAGGCTACTTCCTGTTGATTAGGGGTAATGATAATCTTATGAGGACCTAACAACAATTTTGGAAAATGGGCAAGAACTGACTGGAGTATTCTATGAGCCTGAATCTTCTGAGGCAGCAGATATGAGGTTGTTCTAGATGTAGAACTCAGAGGAAACTGTAGCAGAGGTGCTCTGAAACATTGGATCATCTGGGACATTTATTCTCATTGGAGACTTAACCAAGAGTGGATCCACAGCTTCTCATTTTCTGTGGAAACAAAAGTGAAATCTCTTTACCAAACTAACTTATCTTTTGACTTAAATTTTGAAGTAAAGGAATTTTCAAAATATATGGGTTAGATTAATACTGCAGCATTTATAATCAAATGTCTTTTAGCAGCTGTTACTCCTTTCTCAGCAGTGAAAACAAATCAAAGACAACACAATAACCTACAGTATCCAGACTACCTGTGTATTTTCCACATTTACAGGACTTAAAAAAAAACTCTTACTTTAATTTTGAATTTTTATTTTTTATTTTATTTTATTTTTGGAGACAAGGTTTCTCTGTGTTCCTGGATCTCACTCTGTAAAACAGGCAGGCCTGGAACTCACAGATATCCACCTGCCTCTGCCTCCCAAGTGCTGGGATTAAAGGTGTATGCAATAATACCTGACTATATTTCTTTATTTAAGGACTTTTTCTATTTTTTTCTTCTCTCTCACAAGCCCATGTGTATTTTAAAACATACTGTAAACCATTTATATGTTTTTTTTTATCCAGTCTGAATCTTTCTTTAATATATAGTTTTATCTTTTTCTGACCACATGAGTCTTTAATTTGCTAAGTGATATGGCTAGGATTAAAGCTTTGTCTTTGGTGACTGGATCCACTGCACCTTGGCTTCCTGAGAATCTAGCTTCATGATGCAGGTACTAGAAGTACCCATGTTTTTTATTATCTCAGTGGAATTTCTAAGTCCAGGCTACCACCAAGAAGCATGCTGTCAGCTGCTTATAAACAACATTTAAGTGTTTGATGGCAGAGCCACTTAAAAAAATTGTGAGGTGTTTGCTGCAGACACTGAGTCAGGAAGCCTCTCTTAAAGGAGACATTCCTGCCTCTAGCAAACAGAACTCACTTAAGAAAATGCCACTAAGAAGCAATGCTTCTCTGTTCTCTTGTGTCTAGAATTGCTTCTCAGCTCTGTCAGATTTTATGTAGATGTAACTGCCCCACATTGTGCACCATTTATAAATGGACCCTCTCTCCTGTCTGGTTCTGCAGACATTTGGTTCGCAACGAAACACACAGAGGCTTATATTAATTGTGAACTGCTTGATCTATTGTCTCAGGCTCATTATTAACTAGCTCTTACAACTTAAATGAGCCCATAGTTTTTGCCTATGTTTAGCTATGTGGCTTGGTACCTTTTCTCAGTGCAGCATTTTCTTCTTGCTTCCTCTATTTATGGGTGGTGACTGCAGACTGAGCCTTTCCTCTTCCAAAAATTCTCATAGTCTGATCACCCCATCTATATTTCCTGCTTGGCTACTGCCCAATCAATGTTTTATTAAACCAATATGAGTAACAAATCTTTACCGGGCACAAGAGCATTATCCCACAGCAACTTTCCCAATTACACTAATGAGCAAAATCCTTTTATTATAGTGAAAGTTCCCTCTCTCTATTTCACTATCTCTATCTCTGTGTACATGTTGTTGTTATGGGATTTTTTTTTTCTTGAAAGTAAAGGATAGGCTCCTTCTCAAGTCCACGTTGACAAAACACAGGGCAAGTAGATGTCACACAAACAGAATGGTACTGTTGATAAAAACCCTCTAATAAGTAGGTGTATTTATCATATGATTGATTTTTAACATGCTCTATGATAATTCAAAGATCTTGGAGAAAATTTTGGGTTCTAGAGTATAAAAAAATTCATAGACAAGCCAATTACATCTAAATCTCAACTGAAGAGATCCCACAACCAGGTAGCACGTGGGATTTTAGTATAGAGGAGATCAAGGAGGTCACAGAAATCATCTCTTCAGTTTATTTAATGAAGCGAAAATGGTGAAAGTGTCTGATGACAGACACATTTGAGCCACAAGTTGCCAACTCCTTTTATTCCAACATTTAAAAAGACCAGAGATTTGTTTTATAATGTTACCTGACCCAAATTTCCTAGTTTAATGAGACTACATAATGAATTTGTTTTAGATCAGGAAAGTCCTTTAGGTTTTGCCTTTGAATGACCCTGTGTATACAAACAGATAAAAAGGTAAGGTGCTCACATTTCAAACTTTACATCTCAAAATATGTGTATTATATTCTCTTGCTTGCTGTGCTGACTTATCTAATATGTATACTAGTATATAAACTAGTATACTGACTTGGGTAGAACTGTTCCTCCTATGCTGTTCAAGATAGCTTTTCTAACCTGGTGGTTCCTAAGTTTTCACATAATGTTCTCCATATGCAAGAAACCTACACATAGTAAGAGAAGAAAACCACAGTGTAGGGTCTGTTATTGGAAATACAGACAGGCTCTTTTTGGATCCACTTATAACTACTGAATGTATTTTGTTTGCTTTTTTCTTTCTCTTTTTTCAAAGCCTTAGTCCTAGAAATTCTAAGAATAGCAGTTATAGCATTTTCTGAGAGTAAAACATAACAGGCATCCATAACTAATTCATCTCAAATTAACTATCAGCAACATTCTTGACATGCACAATCTTTCCTGGTTATGAGATACAGAGACACAAAATACGTGTTTAAAATGATAGCCTCAGTCTGCAGTGACATGACAACAACCTCTCCCTGTGATTGCTGTGCTGTTGACATTAGGAAATGGTTCTGCTATATAGGCTGCAAGGTGCTTTCATTTATACTTTCTGCCTTCGTTTAATATTACAGAGCTGTCCCCTGGAGATGTACTACCAGTTCTAACTGTATTACAATTTATTTGGGAACTCTCAAAAACTAAAATAATGCAATTAACATTAAAGGTATGCCTATTTGTAGAACCTCAAATTCAATTGAAAATTTAGGAATTTGCAGTGTTCATCTTTTGATTTTTTATGCTTGATACAAAATATATAGAAAAAGAACCAGAAGACTTAACTGGCTCCCTTAATTGTTTCTTTTCTGACATTCTTTATCGTCCATGTCTGTATTCAGATTGTATATCACTTAATTCTAGTCATTCTGTTACACATTTCTTCAACAGAACTATTTAAAGTTTCAACAGTTAAAATTTTTATATTAAGACAATTAATGAAAAATGTCCACCTTTATTAAGATACACACAGCACATTTCATTTCACAGTTAAGGACTCATGACAATGGCATAAGAGCAAATAATGTGAAGGTTGATAGTTTAAATCCCATACCAGACAATTTCTGATTCTAGGCTCCTGTGTTATTGTTAAATAAAAGAGCTGGTCATTCAGGTTTTACCTAATAACATTAATTTTCTGCTTCATTACAAATGAAGACCAATATTCACTTCCAGCTATGCTGTGATGTCATGAAATATAAGTACAGTTAACTGTAAGAATTAAAAAATGCTAGAGAAATTGCAAGACCACATTTCTAAAGGCTTAAGAGAAGTATGAAAAGAATTGCATTTTCCCAGCAGCCTTGGGGATGAGCTCAAGCCAGATGGTTTCTCTTGTGTTTACTGATTCTTGTTGATTCGACTTAGCTCTCTTGGGGGAAGGAAAGTGATGTAGTTGTTTCCAGGAAGCAATGAGGTAACAAGATCAACACCTGAGTCTAGAGACATGGACAGCCTTCTCTGTGGAGTTTTGATGAATCCTAAGGCTGAATGGCAGGAAACTTCCTGAAGAAAAAATAAAATATCCTCAAAATTTATGTTTCACCTTTTAATGAGAAAACCAAACTCTAAAACCAGAGAGCTAAGGAAGACAGGAGCAGTGACTCATAAATTGATATGCTTAAGAAATGAGTATACCAACTTCTCATAAGGTCTATTTGTAGGAAACAGTTTTTCTTTTATTTTGAGACTATAATATAATTATATCATTTCTATGTTCCATCCAAACTATCCCATATATATCTCTCTAATGTTGCTCAAATTCATAACCATGTTTTTTCATTGATGGTTGTTAAATATATTCCTAAATATAAACTGCTGTTTTTAAAATATGGATATAATAAGAGCTTGCCAAATTCTTTTCTGAAATATGGATAAAATGTTTATTTTCTATGTTCCCAAGAAGTATCCCAGAACATTATTAATAGAAGCACTGCTTGAGAACGCATATCTCTGTAACATATTAGCTTCTTCCATTTTTTTTTTCTAAAGCTTTCCCTTTCAAAAAATCTGCTTATTCTCATATGCCAAACTGACTTCTTATAACATGGTACAGAGATTTTACACTTTTATTTATCTTTGAAATTTTACCTATTTACTTGTATGTGTATTAGGTATTTTGTCTGCAGCACCTGTGTGCCTGGTACACAGAGAGGTTAGGAGAAAGTCCAGATTCCTTAGAACAGGAATCACGGAAGATTGTGAGCCACCACGTTAGTGCTGGTAACTTAGTCCAGACCCTCTACCAGAGCAGTGTTGTTTTTAAACACTGAGCCATCACTCTTGCTGTGTGAGCACATTCTGCTCCTTCCGCCACTAGCCTGTAAGATACCAGCCAACTTGGGCGTGGCCTCTGATACTGTAAAAGCAGTTGTTAAGCGTCCTAGCGCCCTCTCTCTCTCTCTCTCTCTCTCTCTCTCTCTCTCTCTCTCTCTCTCTCTCTCTCTCTTGCTTTTGGCTCCTGCTTCCGGCTGCTAGACTCTGTTTCTGTGCACAAAGAGGACTGTCATAGGACAGTGATCTGTAAATTTTCCCTTAAGTAAATAAACATTTTAGTAGTACTCATAATTCTGAACTGATGCGGGATCGTTTTTTTTTTTTTTTTGACTTCTGTCATCACACTCTAGTTCCATTATTCTGAGACGTTAAAATGTTGTTTGAAAGCTTAAATTAATAGATTACTTTTATTGAAAACCACTTTTCATTATTTATAAAGCAATAGTATCAGCTTGTGATCTAACTTAAGCAGCAAGCTTGTATGCCTGAAGGGCTTCTATTGTGCTCATAACATTCTTTGTACACGTTTGTGTTTGAATTTAGTGCCAGGAAAACAAAACAAAACACAAAGCTTGTATTCGTGTGAGAGAGATAAACAGCTACTCTTTCTAGATAAGGTAGTTGACTAGGTTGTGGTGTTGCATTAAAGTTTTGGAGAGATCATGCCTCACACTGAGGAGAATGCTGCTCTTCAACAGAGTTCAGTAAGGCAAGTATAACAGGAAATTGCAATGTAAACAACATAAACTTCTGCTTACCAGAAGGCAATTTGTTTCCATGACTTAAGGCATGTCAAGAAGCTCTACATCTCAAGCAAGATTTGGTCTGTGGCCACTTGGTGATGACGGCTAGTTTTAGCTGTGGAGGGTTAATGCAGTTGGTTACTGGACAGTAGTGTTATTGATATGGATGAACAATAAAGCCTTGCTCTCTAAGTTCCCTCTGATTGCTATAGTAATTTAACCTTAATTTCCTAAATTACTTGTAAACATTAATTAAACAATCATTTAAAATATGTTTAGAGTATGCATGTACCTACATATTTGGATATTTTGTAAACTTGAGACACAACTGGACAATTTTGGTGAGTGATAGCTTCACAAAAGAGTCACTCTTTAAAAGTAGGAAATCATATTTTGAATTGGAATGAAGTAAGTACTTCTTAGCAAAACAGCTTAGTTTTTGGTCAGTAAATATTTATTGGCAACTTAAAAGGATGATAAACATTGTTCTTTGTAGCTAAAGTAGTTTTAATGAAAAATAATAATTAATAGTTCAAAATCAATGGATTATTAATATTTATTAAATACTAAAAACTCAGAATAATTGCTCAGAACAGAATGTACTGATATGCTTCAGTGTGCATTTTTTTTCCCCTAGGATGAAGCCATAAAATGGGAAATCTGAGAATAAAGGTCAGTATTAAAGAATGCAGAAGCTGGATGTAGAAATATGAGCAATGTGGCTATTAAACTCATTGACTCAGATTTGAAGAATTATAAGGGGAGGATCTTCTGGCAAAAAAAAAATGCTGAGATAGCACCCCCCCCTTTAAATTTGATGATGCTTTCAGTGGACCTACATATGTTATAAAGACATCAAATCACAAAGTAAAGCTTGGGCTGTATGGGAAATGGGACCTTGCGACTTCTCCCTGGCAGAGAGCTAAGATCATCTACTACTTCATTTGCTATTCAATATACTGATCATAAAATTAATTTTATTAAGGATTTTTTTCATTGAGTGTAAGTGATTTGGGATACATACATGCCACAATGCACTTGTAGATGTCCGAGGACCATTTTCAGGACTAGGTTCTCTTCTACCTTGTGTTTAGTGTATCAAAGAGGGACCATTATTGTTATTTGTGTCAGATGTCTTTAACACTGAGCCATCTTTCCTCTCCAGACTTGATATGTTTTTACTAAAGAAACATGTCTTTTACCTTTTGCTATTTCTATGCAGGAATGTGTATCCAGGTTTGTGCTGCAATTCACTATTGCATCCAGTAGTGATTTTGTGGATTCAACATTTTTTTTTTATTTTGTCAGTGGCCAAAGAGAGCAGAAGTGAATTTAGAAAAAAGGGAAATGTATTGAATATTATTAAGGTTTTAATTTTAATAAACATAGGTTTGTAATTATAAGCCTATGTCTATGTCATCTACTCTAAGTTGACAATAAAATGTAAGAGCAGAACTTAGTACACACTAAAATAATTAAGAAATTAATAAAAAAAATCATACTCCATAGATAAGGAGAAAATCCTCCCTGAGGGTTTCTTTTCAAGGACTTCTTAAAAACTTGGGTAACCTTCATAAATTAAAAGCAAGGGTCGTAATTCTCATCCACAATTCTAAACAATTAAATAAAAGAGAAACATGTGACAGATTGTGAAGGGAGCTACTGCACACTCACAACTGTGTGTTGGCAAGTTGTCTTTTCTAAATGAGAGCAGATGTGGAGTCCTGGCTACAAACCAATTTGTTTACCCTTCAGCTGTTGTCATTCATCAGCGTGGATGAGTAATTGAAAAAGAAATAGTCCAGGAGATGCACCATATAACAACACCTCTCATGTTCTCTTGAAGTGTCACCCCCATTGCCTGCCAGGAGGTTACCGTGAATGACTGTCTAGCAATTGCATTTCAGCTCTGTGAATCTGAACAAATTACTGGGATGTCAGGATTTATGCTGTCGGCACCTTTATCCCATTGTTTGTTTAAATCTTATTTGCATGTCAAAAGGATGTCCTGAAATTCTCTCAAAGATAATTGGAATTACTTATGTGGCACGTAATAAGGCGGAAACTCTGTTTCCAATAACTTATGGAATGAACTCCTCCAGTCTCTGCAATAGTCCTGTTAATGGAGATAATGTTTTTATGTACTGCACTGCAGGCAATAGAACTGGTAAAGAGATGGTAAATGCCTTGCCCAAACTGGTAAAAGATGAAAACTGTTAGATTAATTATTCAGGCATTTTGGAGCTGGATGCTTAGCCAATAAAGGGTGATTAGTACTTATTTGGAGTTTTGAAAAAAATCTGAAGTTGAAAAAAAATTTTTTTAAAGCAGTTATTTAGAGAATTTTTTTAGCAAAATTGCTGCACATGTGTATTCTTGTCTATGAAAGATGTGCTGATCGTTGAGACAGGATGTCCATCCTTCATATTTAGAGCAAACAGATTAAAAACAGGTAAGCTCAATTTTGCGACTAACTAAAGTGTCCCTCAGTTTGGGCACTTTTTAGAGTCTCACTACAAAGACCTCAAATGTCTTTTCCTTCTGAGAGGATAGAGTGAGGCGTCCCTTCCTTTCCACTCACCCCTCTGTGGCAGTGAGCCCCAGTTGGCTGCGCTGTGCCTTGTAAGTTCTGTGTCATCCCGTTCTTGTGAGTGGGGATGGGGATATGATTAGCTTGAAACAGGACATCTAAAATTAGCTAACATTTTAATATTAGGGAAAAGAAAACGAGAATTTTTGCAGACATAATTGAAGTTTCAGATACCTCTAATTTAAATGATTATTAAAAGAGATCATCCTCTTGGGTAAAGAGACAGAGAGACCAGAAGTAAACAAAATTGTGCAGCTGCCCGGTACCCTGCGAGTTCTGAGAGAACATGATGGCTTGTACCTCTGAGCAGTGTGGGAAGCCCATTTAGCAGCCCACAGGGAAAGGCTGTTCTCGATGCTTCCACAGAAGGAACTGAAAACTGCCACCGTTGTGAATAGACAAGAAAGTTGAGTTTTCCCTGGTTCTTCATCTGACACTGTTGACTTATCAGCAGGGTCAAGCCTGTAGAAGCATAAACCACATGTGGGGCTTTTGACCTTCACAAGGTACATGGCAAGGAAATTATGTTAACTGGATATCAATGGTTGTATCACTGATACTTTCTTCTAATGAAGTTTGGCTGGTTAACTTGACTGAGTTAAGGAACACGAGATGGCAGTGGCAGGTGGAGCTGCAGCCATGTTAAAGCAGACTTTTTTACTTTAATTCTTAGAAATACACTATTTTTATTAATATTCTTTCTTCTTAAATCTGTTTTTTTTTCTTTTCTTGTTAAAAATACTTGCTGAACCAGGGATCGCTGCCTGGACACTCTGGGTTTTCCTAAGTATTTCAAACTCCCCTTACTTCACCGCAACCACGGTTGTCATGGGGCTACTTGTCTGTCACGGGGTTTCTTGCTGACCCCTATTCCTAACATAGTAGACAGCATTTTCTCTTCCTCGTCTCCAACTCTCTTCCTGGCAGCTTCTGAGATTTACTGCTTGCACCCTCAGGATTTTCTTTCAAACTATAATAAAATTGTCCTTGAGCACCAAAGAAGTAAAGAAACAAATAAAAGAAATACCTGGGGCATTCATGATATACAACTTTGAGTGTGTGCTGACAATGTTTTCAGAGAGGATTAACTAAGGCTGAGGGTGAGCTTGAATGTGGCTGCCAAGCTAGATAAAATCAAATCCAGAGAAAACAAGCTGAGTTCTCCTCTCTGCTTTTCTGTTCCACACAGATGAGAGCCAACAATACCACTAGAGC
The DNA here is from genome assembly GCF_000317375.1 of Microtus ochrogaster. Classification (NCBI taxonomy): domain Eukaryota; kingdom Metazoa; phylum Chordata; class Mammalia; order Rodentia; family Cricetidae; genus Microtus; species Microtus ochrogaster. Next base: position 45,656,941 of record NC_022031.1, on the reverse strand, counting down.
TTCCCACTATGACAGACCAGACACTCTCAATCAGCAGGCAAAAATAATGCCTTCTATGCTTAAGTTCCTTTCTGTGAGATATTTTGTCAGAGTGAAAAGAAAAACCAATATAATTATTATCTCCTATGTTTATCCATCAAAAATGACTTGTTTCATACTTGGGGTTATATTTCTGCATTTTGTCCAACTCTAAAGCCATTCTTATTGGAGTCATTATCTTATAACTGAATTAGATACCTATAGAATTTATTGTTTAATATGAAATATTTTATCTACTTTCCTCTAGTTTAAAATTTAGCAGATTTTATATAAACAGGGCTGGGAGGTGCTCTCAATTTCCTTTTTGAGTAAAGTTTAAGGTTTTCTAGTGTTTTAATAGCAGACATCATAGTGTTGGCATGATCTTGGGAATCTAATAAAGTTTCAAAGTGTTATATTTTAATAAATCATACATTTATTATATAGAACAAAAATCAATTGATGAAAAATTATTTGCAGGTATCTGTATGCATTCCCATGGAAGGAGCAGATGTCTGAATAGTCATGGAAATCTTAATGCTGGTTATTGCTGTAATAAGAATTTAAGTGATTTTTATTTTCTTCATAATTAGAGATGCATAGTATAAATTATCTACAACCAATTATATGTTATTTTGTATTCAAAGCAAAGACTTTTTCTGTGAGAAAAAAAGGGATAATTGTGAGAAAACATTCTAAAATATTGACAGTAAACTATCTTGATTAATGGGAAAGTGAACAGCATTGCTTGCCATTCTTATTGTGGAGATATGCAGTTGTAATTTAGATATGTGTTCCATGAAAACATTTCTGTAGGAGGAGGTTGCTAGTTTGTCCTAGCCACCCAGAACCAAAATAACCACACAGGAACTGTACTAATTATATCACTGTTTGGCCCATTAGCTCTAGCTTCTTATTGACTAACTCTTACATATTAATTTAACCCATCTCCGTTAACCTGTGTATCACTACATGGCTGTGCCTTACTGGGTAAAGTTCCTAGCATGTGTCTCCAGGGGGCTACATGGTTTCTCTCTGACTCCACCCTTCTGTCTCCCAGCATTCAGCCTAGCTTTCCCTGCCCAGTTCTGTTCTTCCCTGCCATTGGTTCAAAGCAGTTCTTTATTCATTAAGCAATAAAAGCAACACATAGACAGATGGACCTCCCACACCATGTAGACATGAATTAGTTCTTCTGTCTGTGTTCAGCTCTAAGGTCCTCAGAGCAAAATTCATTCCTCTTAGAGGTCATCTTATTCATCTGCAAACAGTGCTCCATATCTTTTAAAACAATTTTAACATATCTTTTAAAAAATATATGTTTTAAAGTTTTGTGTGCAAGTTGCTATGCCTCTATGTGGTTGTGACACATGTATGAAGGTGACAGCTTACTGGAGCCAGTTCTCCCTGTCCAACATGAGGACGTCAAGGATTGAACTCAACTTATCTTCTGGTTGCAAGTGTTTTTAGCAGATGAGACATCTTGCTGTTGACAAAAGAAAATGTGTATTCTAAGAAGTGAAAGCTATATTTTGAAATATCGTGACTAACTTGACATTGTAGTACATGCCCAGCACTATGAAGGTGGAAGCAAGAGAATCCGGAATTAAAGGTCATGTTCAGTACATAGCAACTTTGAGAAACCTGGGCTACATGAGAGCCTGTCTCTGAGAAAAATAAAACAAAGTAGAAAGAGCTAGATGTAATTGACTTATTGTAGGCATCTTTATTATTCACCCAGCAATCCTGATGATACTAAAGGAAAGAAACTTATTTCAATCATGAAACCTGATGTATTTTGACTTTGGTGTTCCTCTGTGAACACCCTACCATGGTTAAGGCATGGGGCTTTTCCACAGCCATCCCCACATATCTCTTTACATACTTAAAATTCACCTCACAAGGTTTGCTGCTCCTACACAACAGTGTTTTGTATTTTGAACACACAGGCATACATATCTGTAATACATTACTATATCATTGGTCACATCATCTAGCCCACTGCATGTTAACTTCCAATCTTCCAGTCCCTGTTCTTACCTTACCTAACTTTTCATTATCGTTATTCACTCTCTGTTACATCAATTATTAGGCTTTTTGTGTGTGACTTATTGCACTTGACATGCCCTCTGGGCCTCTCAGTGCTACTGCAAGTGACAGGACTGTACAGTATCTTTTCTTCACTCATGTATCACAACTTTGAAATGCTGGAAGTTTTCAAATGTGAGAAGATTGTTTCCAGGGATTAAATGAAGTTTGAGATGGACAACGGGTATGTTTGTAAAAGGATGACAAGAACCAGTAAGAACTGTGGCGTTTTCTTTGTGTATTTTTGTTTTGTTTTTGCATTTTGACTACAGTAGTCAACATACATACTTAGGTGAAATGTTGCCTAAAATTTATAGAATATACCTATGAGCTCAGTACAGTACCTGAGCACAATATGGAATAAATATGATAAGAGACATAATGGTGTTCTGTCCTCAAATCCTTACTTCTTGGTGTGACTGACATTCATAAAAAGAATTTTAATTTAAATATTCAAATGGAAAAAGAATAGTAAGGTTCATATTCATCACACACTTTTTAAATATTTCTGTTGTTTGAAGTTAATAATAGCAGAGCAATTTGGCAGTTATTTATTGAAAGTATGTATCTTTGTTCTTGCATTATAAGGTTTTCAAGCATCACTTAAGCTTTGCTAAAAAGTTCAGATAGATTTAAGAAATGATTCTTCCCAATGCAAGTGTTGCGACTCTGAAGGGAAAGGTATCCCAGCAGTCAAGAGGCAAGAATATCACAAATACCGCACTTCAAAACAAACCTCACACAAGAGATTTATGAGGAAAGATGCAAGTGTGTGGCAGACTCAGCAACAAAGAATGGAGAGGGAGGCAGGCTTTACACAGGTTTCTTGGAAGTGGGGTTTTTCAGCGTAGAGATTTACAGGATGGGTATCAGTGGGATTTCAAGTCCTGAGCTTGGGCTAAGCCCAGGGACTGGTGATATTTTAAGATCAGATATCAGTGGGTTTTGAAACACAAGGATTGGTGGATTTCTGAGTTCGATGATTGGTGGATTTTCAAAACCTGAGAATGAGCTCAGACCCTTTTACAAAACAACAGCCTGGGTTAGTTACTCTTGAATTTATATATAATATTCACATTGCTTTATTTTTTTTCAGACATGTCAAGTGCTTGATAATTTCAGAAAGGATGCTATTTGGTAACTGTTTTTGAAGGAAAGTGATACAGCTGTATCACCAAGGCCCACCCCAGTATGGATGAGAACTCACAAGTATGGGAAGCTGTAGTACACTGCATAGCCTGTAGGCAGCTTAACAGGTTGGAGTGTTCTTTCCAGTTGCTCCAGTCAGAGTGCAGATAATCCTTTTTTTTTTTTTTTAAGCTCAGCTTTACTTTATCTGAGAGGGACTCTCAGCTTTTATTACTTCTGTGTCAGGGAGGGACCTAGAGAATGTGCCCAGTTTCAGGCACTTCCTGAAACTGTTTTGAGTTGTTTACTTTAGGTAACTGCCATGCAGGATGGAATGTTTCAACCTTGGAGGAAATTGCTATGCAATAAATCTGAAATGCAAGGAAATGTTATTGCAACTATTTTGGTAATTATGAAACTGGACAATGAAAAAGTAAAATGAACAAACTTGAAATATAGTTTATTGGTCTCTCAATTTTAGGATTCACTTAGATTATCTGTGGGTAAGCTCTAGTGTTCTTATTTGTTTGACATTTATTAGCTCTGTGAAAATTAATAAATCAGATTCTAATTTACTCTGTATATTTATGATTTAGGGAGAATTATTTCAATTAGATAAAACTGTTGAACAGAGATTACTGTTGGAAATTAAACTTGAATTTTATTTCAGTTAATGCATCCAAGTAGTTGAAATAGTACTGAATATTATGTATGAGGCTCAAACTCATCATACCCTCTTTTGCATTTGAACTTGGTGTCACTTAGTCTCTTAAAAACACATTAAGAGTTTAATAAATGTTGGAAATAGCATATTACCAATATGCAAAAAATAAATCTAGAAATATGACTATAGTCAAACATGATTGTGCATGACCATAATAAGTTAAATGCTAACTATGGGACGTGAGTAATAGCTAAGCTCATCAAGAGGAAGCTGGGTGGACTTAAAGAAGAGCATTATTAAAGGAAAAAGCGAAAACAAGACAATAAAAATTAAATTCACAGGTAGCTAGATGAAACGTGGCAAAAATATTCTGGGTGAGATATGTCAGACTCAGAAAGACGAATATGGCATTGTATTTGATTGTATGTGACTATTAGCTGTTAAATCAATGATGACCAAGTTATAATCCATAGAACGACAAAGGTTAAGGACTAGGAGGGATAGATAGATCTCATAAGGAGAGGGAAAGAGAGTAGTAATGGATGGATATAAGAGAGAATAGAAAATAGGGACCCGGTGTAGATGAAGAAGAGAGAAGGAGATTAGGAGGGAATATAGAGAGAGATTGATAAAATTAAGGGCCATTTGAATGGTAGTATGGAAACTTAATACTGTATCAATACTGAACATCAATTGTAGAGTTTCTGAGCTTGTGGTGAGACCTGTGCTCATTCTGTTTTGGGACCCTGTCAGCCTTGAGGAGATGCAGGTTGTCCATGCTGCCACACTTTCTCTGAGTTCACATTTAATTGCTCCTCTTGTGTGTAGAAGACCCTAATTCCTTGCAGTCACCCATTACTTCTTGCCCTTACAGACTTCAGGAATCATTCTTTTTTTTATTTAATTCTTAAATATACCTCAAAAATAAATCAACTTGATTTTCATTTAAGTAGAAGAAGAAATCTTTAAAAAAACTGACTATGTACATAAAATATATCCCTTTTGGTATTCTTTTGGTATTTTGCTTTTCTCACAAGTCAGTTAAATCTTACTCACTTTAGCAAGCGATCATCTTATTTCTGAGCTTACTTTTCACAAGATCAGGAACATCAAGACAGAAAGTAAGGCTGCTTCTGAGCAGTAAACCCATGTTGGAGAGGAGGCTGCTCACTCAAAGACAGGAGTGGTCTTGTAGTTAGATACTGACTGACCACCTATGCTGTGCTTTGTTCTGTTTTTTTATATAAGCAAGTTTTATAATAAACTCTGGGCTGTTTGGCTGCTTTGGCATAACCAGACCGACCTATCGATTTTACCTTGTCTTCTGTTTCTTCTGAATTTTTTTTGGCCTCGAGCATCCCCTATTCAGGAACCCTAGCTGACTTTGTCGGAACAGGCTCCTACAAGAGGATCCATCTATTAATAGTTGATCTTAGTCTTTATACTAATGATTGTTTTCTTTCCTGTGCTAAAGAGTCCACGGCTATTCCCCACTTTCTCTTCTACCAGGTACAATGTATATAGTTTTATGTTGAGGTTTTTTATCTATTTGGAGATAAGATTTGTGTGAGGTGATAAGTATGGATTTATTTGGATCTTGCTACATGTCGCCATCCAATTTGACCACCATCATTTGCTAAAGGTGCTGTCTTTTTTTATAGTGTGTATTTTTGTCTTCCTAATCAAAAATTAGGTGCCCAAAAGTATGTCAATTTTTGTCCTGGTCTTCAATTCAATTTAATTTATCTATATGTTTTTATTCCAATACTATGCTGTTTAAATTACTATGTCTCTGTAGTATAACTTAAATTTTGGAATTGTGATACTTTCAACAGTTCTTATCTTATTTGACCACAAGGGATTAAGGGGCAAAACAAAACACCAGGAAAAACAGAAAGCTTACAAAATGCTGGAAACTGAATAACTACTGCACGAAAATGGGCCAAAAGAGAAATTTAAAAAGAAATTGAAGCCTTTCTAGAACTTAGCGAAAATGAAAACAACATGCCCAATTATGGGACACAATGAAGATGATTTGAAGAGGCAAGTACATACACTAAAAACCTACAGGAAAATGTAGAGATTTCATACTAGCTACTTAACAGCACACGGAAAGCTCTAGAACAATAGTTCTCAACTGTTCAAAAGCTGTGATTCTGTATAACTGTTCTTCATGTTGTGGTTACCTCCTAGCATGAAATTTTGCTGCTTTATCACTGTAATTTTTCTGCTATTGTGAACTGTAATATAAATATTTAATGTGTGTTCCTGAAAGAATTGCAATTCACAGGCTGAGAACCAGCACTCCGTAAGAAAAAGAAGAGAAGAGGCCTAAAAAGAGTAGACATAGATGACAAGAAATGACCAGCATCGCATAGAAATACAAGAAACTCAGGATGGGTAAAAAACAGCAAGAACAACAAATCACCAATAGAAAATGACTTTTGGAAGTACAACAATTTTTCCTCTTTTAACATATTAGAATAAAGTTCTTGAGAGTAATTAAGTTTTGCTGTGTATGAAGAAAATCCGAGAGACTTACATCTTGCTTGCTCTATTTGTAGTTCATCTCATGGTTTGGAGGTCTGTCCCATTAACTGGACTCAAGGTCAATGCTTGCCTTTAATATCTGTGAGCATGTTACTTCAATTTCCTACCTTTAAATTTCCTATGTGGTAAATGGAGTAAAAGAAGGTATATACTGTCTTAGACTTAGGCAGTCTTAGACTAACTTCTTGCTATATTAAAGTGAGTCATTCTGGGTCCTGAATAAGATAAGAGGTTTATTAGGTTCATGGTTCTAATGGCCAATTGGCTCAAACAATATGGTACCTGATGTTTCCCTCCACTTAGTACAGACTAAGCTTTAAGGAGACACAGCTGTGTCATGTTTGAACTACAGCATGTGGTTTTAGTAAATTTTTAAACAAGTGTTAAAGCCTATGACACACAAAGATATGAAATTGTTTATGAACGACTTAGTCATTATCTTACTAAAGGCATTCCAGGTAGCCCATTTGGCCTGGTACTTCGGGTGTAGACCAGATTGGCTTCAAGAAAATAGAACCACTTCCCTTTGCCTTCTGACTGCTAGGATTGAAGTTGTGTGCCTTCATGACCAGGGAAATCAATAATTTAAAAATAAATATAGTGAATCACTTTTCATCTTTGCTTTATATCTTATGTACTTGATGTCAGAAAACAATATTAGTGACCAATTATTTTCTCATCATCTATGGCTCGTCTAATCCTTTCTAACTTGAATAAGCCAAAACTACCTATTTTTTTATTTTCATAGCCTGAAAGCAGAACTCCTGAATGAAATAAAATAGGAACTAAATGAAAAGCTAAACTAATTTTGCTTGAGCAGTTACAGCTTTCCTAGACCATGATTTGGAGTGCTTCAGTGTTACTTAGAGAATGTAATCACAGATATTTGTCTTGTATAGAATTACACTGTGACATATGTGTGCCACGCAGGATGACTATTATATAAATCACCCAAGATTGTTTGAAGCTGTAGCATACAAAAAGAAACCATTCATGAACTTTGCTTGACAGAAATATTTCTACTCTTTAATGAAATCCTATCAATGTAAGTTATTTAATAACCAGTAAAACTAAATGCAATCTTACTAGTACTCATGATTTATTTGAGTTTAGTAATAAAAAGGCCTAAAATACCATACATGTGGTAGAAGAGACAGGTAAATGGAATATTATCTTTGTTATGTACAATGAGTTATTTATTCATAGCATTGCTTTCAGTTAATTTGTTTCTTCAATCCCTTTATCACTATAACAAAATATGTGCATGTGTACATTGCATATATATGGTACATATTATTTATAAATAATCAATACAATGAGGCATATAGATTAGAAAAACTTTTGAAAGAGAAAAACAAGACTCAAACATTCATACACTCTAAAAATAAACATGTTTTAGAAAAGTTACCAAACTAAACTGATGAACTTACTACAGTCACATGTGACCTGTATAGTGGATGACACTGAATCATTTTCTAAATTGTACAGAGTCCAAACAGAAACTACTTCTCTGAAGCTTATAGCAAATGTTTGTTTCTTGAGCTCACTGATAAACTATTTATCAGTTTGCTAGCCTAGGCAAAGGAACATTTTCTACTACTTGCTTCTTGAGTGTTGCTTGGATTCATCCACTTAAAATGTCCCTGTATTCTTTTTGAAAAAATAAAACCCACCCTGAAAAAAGATGCGTATAAACTGAATCAGATACCCTTTTAGGCTTTGGTTTGGAGCTTCCACATTTAGTTAATCCAAGGCAAAAATTGTATGGCTAAGCTACAGCATGAAGGATACTGCTCACTCTTTAATATGTGGGATGTATTGTAAATGCACAAGATTACGGAGATAGGTAAATAATAGGAAATATGGAAATAATATTCAGTTTACAGATATGAAACTGGAAGAGTAGAAACGTCAACATCTAGAGTTGCTAAAATCCTTTACTAAATTGTCTATGATACCAGTATCCACTGCTTTTGCTTCCTTAGAATTACTGACCCACTTCCATCCCAGTACCACAAGTAACATCATAAGATCATAAAATGTTATTTGCTTGGTTAAAATTGACACATGTTACAATCTTGTGATCTAGGACATATTTTCTTCTCCATTTCTGTCAAAATCTCTGGTTCTTTATGTTTTTCAGCATGCATTCCTCAAGGTTCCTCCTATGTTTTCTTTTTGTTATATTTTGTTATATTATTCATGCTGGGGGAATAAATTTCATGTCATTATTCCTTTGATTTTCTCTGATGTTTGGAACGGTGGCATTGAATACTAGCAGAATAAGGGACTTAATTAACAGACAAAAGTGATTTGGTTATATTGGATTCATTATACACACATAAAGGCTTATTGCCTTTTCCACTTAGTGACTGCCACCAAACACATGAAATGAATGGAACTGCCTTGGCTCATATTAGAATCTCTAAAATCATGAGTCAATATAGGCTTTTTATGCCTACACTTTAATGACCTCAAGAATTAACATCTTTATTGGTTGATCAATGAAGAGTGGTCAGCCTTAAAACAATATACACACCACCAACAAAATGAACTCATCAATTTGCAGTTATCTTTATATATAAAAGGCATGTATATACATATATTTGTGTATCTAGCAATAATAATGAAAAAGAGATCACCAACTTGAAGTGGTATATGTGTGAGAATCACTAGTTAGTAAAAACTAAGAAATATCGTTTGCAGTAAAAATTTTTTCTACACATACTAGCAGAGGAATGAATAGGAAAAATTCTGGGAAGCAGTGATCCTCATTTTTTTTTTCATTATGTTGAAATAGAAACAGCAATTGACTCTCCGAAATCTAGCAAATAGACAAAAGGTCATCAAAGGTAGTTGAAACTGAACATGAATGAGGAATACTAGAAACCATGGTGTTTATTATCAGAACTCAGCTGGAATTGCACTGTACTGTATCGTTTTCATCTCTCCTGATATTGAAGGCTTACTTACCACTGTGAACCTATTGCGGCCATGACCAAATTTCCCACTGCGATTGCGCTAAATTCTATGGCAAAACACAGTTTGTTTATTCATTTTTTATGAGTTGTTAGATATGGAGGAAGGATATTAGTCATCCTCTGCAATTAATGAAGAAAGAACTTTCAAACTAAAGAGCCACATAGATGCAGATGCTGGGGGAAACTCTACATCTAGAAAAGGTACCTGGTGATTTATGACCTCTGAGTTCAAACTCAACCCAATGCACCTGGATAAAAGTGATATGGTCCCTCCAGACCTCTACTGCCTGCTACTATTTGATTCAGTTTATAGCTGATACTTATCATCCTGGTTATTTTCCTGATGATCTGGGGGAAAAAAAGAAGGCTATCAATGAATCATGGAGGAGGGTGAAGGCTGAAGAGCAAAGTTGCCACCAATCTTCTTGGCAATTAATCAAGATGATGCATCGCCAGGACAGCTGCCCAGGAGTGACAGGAAGCAAACTGCTGTGCCCTGCCTGGCATGTCAGAAGTTTATTCGCTACTTTGAATACGTGAGATAGGAATGTTGATTGAATACATGCAAAGAAGATGTGAATGGATGCTGAGGGTTTCAGCAGGGGTCAGACTGGATTTAAGTTAAGGTCCTCTCACTATTTATAGCTCCCCTTTGGAGATATCTAAGGGCATTTAGGTGACATATAATAGGCAGAAAGAGGTGAAGCATGATTAATAAAAATTCAAGGTCAAAAATTGGGCATCAACCTGAAGATCTGAAAAGCAAAACAACCAGCCGCTGTCTCTTACCTTGACCTTAGTCTGAAATGGCGATCCTGCCTTCCGGAGTCTCAAAATGAGACTGTGTGTTGAGGGCTCTTTCTTCCTGGTTTATAATCCTCTTTTAGGGCTGGCATTAAAGGTGTACCCCAACATGATGGCAAATAGTGTGGCTACTGGGATTAAAGGTGCATGTCATTGTGGGTACTGGGATAAAAGGGTGTGTGTTACCATTACCTGGTCTGTAACGCTGACCAGTGGGACTGTTTTATTCTCAGATCTTCAGGCAGTCTTTATTGATTAAAATACAATTGAAATGCCACTACAAGGAAGTATTAACACAGCATTTCTATGTCACATTCTCAATGGACACACAAAGTTTGGAGATCATATATTGTTACAGTTTCATGATAAAACACACACACAATTACATGTTGTCTGATTATATAAGAAATACATTGTTATGGTCTGTTTTCAGTATAAGGTGCGTTTAGTGCTCATCAATGACCAGTAGGTAAATTCAAGACACTGCAACCCTAACTTTTCTAGTTAGTAGCTACTACCTGCTTCCTTGCCTGCTAGCTTTTTAACTTACTTTAGGATTGAGAAACAGTCCGCTTTGTGACTGAACACACATGTCTAGACAGATTGCTGAAAGTCATGAGCCTTAGGAGGGGATGAATTATTTCAAATCTGTATGCCAGCCATTGTTGTCTTTTCTTTAGACTGATGGCGACCTTTTGAAGGCTGAAAAAATGATCTTCTTTGCTTTCAATACTCTGAATGCCCAGCACTCTTGTTATAAAGTAAGGATATATGTATTTTTTTTTTATTTTTACAGTCAGGACTAATCATGATAATAAGATACTCTGTGAAGATTTAGGAAGTGGTCTTAGGTATTTATAATGCTAAGGCTGAACTCAACCTGGTAAATTTAATGAAGATATGAGCATTGGCCAGTTGTAATGAGTAATATGAACTAAAATCTCTCCTACCCACTATACCTAGGAGGGTCATGAAAGCATAATCAAAGAATAATTCAGTGATTTTGAAGAAACTGAGGTCATAATGCTTTTGTTTTGCTTTCTCAGGGTTTCTCACAAGCACTCAGGAATCTCCTCCTAAGACTCCATTCTTAAACTGTGTTCTGACACCCATGTTTATGTAATGCATCTTCATAGTTCTCGTATTCACAATATCCAGGAAATGCAATCACCCTAGATGTCTATCAGCAGATTAATAGATAAGAAAATGTGGTGCATATTATCAATGAAATGTTTTATATCTATAAAGGAAAAATTAATGATATTTGAAAAAGTAGATTAAAAATTTATATATGTCTGTATTTATATATGTGGATTTGCAGTTAAGAAGTGAGAAAGGTGATCATGAGAGGCCATTAACATATCTTAAGGATGGGAAACAACACGACACATTTATTGAGAAAGTAAAGAGGGAGACCGCCAGGAGGAAGCAAGCAAACCAATGGGGTTGGAAGACACACTAGGGATGGCAGGGGAGGAGGAAGAATGAGAATAAAGTGTGGTGACACAATCACGAAAGTGTCATGCTTAAATCCATTCATTTGTAACAACCTAAAAATTAATAATCATTGTTTTAAAATATAAAATGTTACATTGGCAAATGCGATGGAACATATTTAAATGTGTGTAAAGAATATTCGTGCATTTTCTTTGTTGGAGACCCTGTCGTGCTTTGATCATTGAGAGATTTGCATTTTTATTATCTACAGAAGAATTATTTATATATTTGATACAATACCCTCAAAATATAGGTATAAGATTTGCAAACTTTTTTTCATTGTAACCTCTTTTTAACTTCATTTCATTTGAACTTCATTTGCACATACTGCTCTTTGTGCTACACTTTTAACTGTAATGAAGTCCAATTTATGTATTTTTCTTTGTCTATTATGTGTCTTGCGCCAGATCTTCAAATCTATTATAAAATCAAAGGTCACAGAATGTCTTATGTTCTATTGATTCATCTCTATTGTGCCAATGCCACTCATTCTTTTGATTATTGCAACTTCGTAGTGAGTACTATAATCAGAAACATGGAAGACTTCTAATTTTGTTATTTTATTAGACACTTTAAATTGTTAAGAGTGTTTCCAAATTTATATGGATTTTTTGACTGTCTCAATATTTTGCAAGGGTGCCAGCAGGCATTTTAGAATGAGAATAAGCAAAAAGTACATAAAAACAGCTACTTGAACACTAATTCTTTTTTAATCTTTGAAGATGAAATTTATTTCAGGTTTTTCATATTTTTAATTTATGCTGATAATGTTTTACTTACATTTTAGAATTACTTTCATATGATTCTGCATTGCAGTTAAATGTCCTACACTTTGATGTGTTTTAAGTAGAATTATTTTCTAAATATCCTTTCTTCAACTCTTGATGTTGCTGGTGAAAGTGCTTAGAAATAAAATTGATTTTTGATTTTTGGTCTTTCTTACTCAACCTTGCATAAAGAGTTTATTAACTAGTTGGGTTTCAGGGTGTTTCTCAAGACAATGAACAATATAATACCATCTGTGTGGTGAACAGAGACAGTTTTATTACTTCCTTTACCATCTGCATGCCTTTCTTTTCTGCCTAACTGTTCTGGCTAAAAATGCCAGTAAAACATTGAAAGCAAGTAGAGGGTGTAAATATCACTGTCTTGTTTCTGAGTTTAAGAAAAGTATTCAGCCTTTCAGATTAAGTGTCATGTTACCTGTGGGACTGAGTGTGTATTATGCATATGGGCCAGCATATTCAATTTTATGAATTGAGATTGCTCCCTCTGCTTCTAACACTTTCGGCACTTTTATTGTGAATATATTTTGGACTTTTCTCAAATGTTTTTCTGACTCTTTATGTTGATGATTATGACTGCTTTATCTTTTGTTACTGTAGTTGCTATGGGGAAATGCATTCACTGGTTTCCAAATTTAATTAATATTCCACGAGACAAATAATCACCTGCTAATCTTTGTGATGTGTTGCTGGATTTGGTTGACTAGAATTATTAAAAATTTTTGACCTTTAATTCATAAGCTACATTAACGTACAATTTTATGTTCTTGTGAATCTTATTTACTCAAAATAGTACTGCTATTGCGGAATGAATTTCAAAGTGTTTCTCTTTTATATGTTACACAAATTTGAAACAAGGTATGAATTTTCTTTTAAATATATAGTTGATTTCAACATTGCACACCCTGGCCCAGATGTTAATTTTAGCAGGGATATTTCTGTTATCTAATTCAGTCTATACTTCTTACAGGTTTTCAGAGTTTCTGATTCTCCTCTACTCAGTGTCAAGAGTTCATATTTTTCTAAGACTTTGGTCCGTTTCATCTAAGATATCTAACGTGAGGCAGAGTTTCCATCCCACTGAGCTGGAAATAGAGGTGGATGGAGGGAAGAAAGGGGTCACGATTCAAATGTCACAGACTTTCACTCTTTTTTTCTGTTGGATTTTTTTCAGACTTTGTTACATAACATTCTTCCTCTTTTCTACATGCCTTCAGGGTGTTTGTCAGAGATTTTGAATACTTACAATTTTTTTTACAAGTTTATATAGTTACATAGGTTTCATTGAGAGGCAATTCTGTGGAGGCCCCCATTCTGCCATCCTGGAAGTTTGACTTTCATTGCACTTTTATCAGATCATAATGATGTCAGTCTCCACATTCCAGTGGATTTTCTTACATTGCACCCTCTTTGCAGAGTTAGTTTTTGTCTGCTGTTTCCAATTGTCAGAGTCAGTGTTTGGTCAGACCTATGAATAAAGCTACCATGCAAGGTCATGTACATTTCTAATCATACATTAACAGAAATTACTGAAATCATCAGTGCTTCTCAGTAAGAAATGTCTTACTTTTCCTAAACCAGAAATTACCAAGTAGTCTTCAAAGAATTCTTGGTGTTTGTTAATGAATATATATCAGTCTGAGTTGCTGTAACAAAAAACCAAGGACAGGATGACTAACCATCATGTAATTTGTTGTTATTTACACTTTGAGCTTTAGGGTTCCACTACACAGCTCCCAAATAATCACATGGAGACTTATTATTACTACTTATAAATGCCAGGTCTTAGCTTGACTTATTTTTAGCCAGATTTTCTTAATTTACATTATCCTGTCTACCTATTGCCTCAGGGCATTTACCTTTTTCTATTTGTACATCTTTTCTTTCTTTCTTACTCTGCAATTGGCTGTGTGGCAGGGTAGCTGTTCTGTAACATCTTCCTTTCTTCCTTTGTTCATTCATCTTTCTCTTCTCTTTCTATTTATTCTCTCTGCCTGGCAGCCCCTCCTATCTCTCTCCTGCCTAGCTATTGCCCAATCAGCTTTTTATTAGACCAATCAGGTGTTTTAGGTAGGTAATGACACACAGCTTCACAGAGTTAAACAAAAGAGACATAAAAGAATGTTGCATAACATTGCAGCATAAGCAGATGTAACACATCTTAAAATAATAGTCCACAACACCATTATAAATATATTTTATGGTTAAGGGTTAAACTTCTTTCTGGATGTTTTAATTGATTTGGTGGGGGGGGGAGGTTGGCATGATAGCACATATTAATCTCAGCAGTAGATAAACAGAAGAAGGCACATCTCTGGGATGAAAATCAGGCTGGCCTACAGAGAGAGTTCCAAGAGAGCCAGATAAACTCTGTCTTAAAAAAAATTCATGCAGTATATTCTAATTATCACTTTCCCTCTTCCAAATCTGCTCAGATCCATTTCCACCTACTCACCCACCCTAGTTCCAGCCTTCTTTTCCTCTCTCTTTAGGAAACAAATAAACAATCAAAAATACTGTAAGAAAAAAAAAAAAGAAAACACAAGAAAAACACACATACAATACTGTTCCCTTGCTTTCATTATTAAATGCTTCCTTCTTTCTGGCATGTGAAATATAGCCAGTCCTCAGGAAAATAACTCAGGCATATATGCAGAATTCAAAGTGAGCATCCTTTTAGAATTCCTACAGAAATCTTTATAAACACCCATGTTAAAATTCAAGAATGCTGGTTTTGTTGTTAATGCTGCCATTTATTCATGCCTGAATAGTATCTGAAAGAAAAAGTCAGTGTGACCTTCATAACTGTTAATCACTGTTTCAACATTCAGAGAATGTTTTCAAATGCCAGAAAGGAATAAGGCTTCCTTCTAGTGGTCCATAAGTAGAAAAATTTAGTTGGATGAGGATGCAGAGTAGTTGTATGTTAACTATATTTCAATTTCTTATCATTAGTTTTAGTTAAGAAGTCAGTTCTGTTTAAAAACCACTTATGAATATGTACATGTGCTAACTGTCTTTCTGTATAAAGCAAAGAAAACCAGCCCACATATCACAATCCCAGAGAACTTAGACAACAATGAGGACACTAAGAGAGACATACATAGATCAAATCTACATGGGAAGAGAAAAAAGACAAGATCTCTTGAGTAAATTGGGAGCATGGGGACCTTGGGGGAGGGTTGAAGGGGAGAGGAGAGGCAGGGAGGGGAGCAGAGAAAAATGTAGAGCTCAATAAAAATCAATAAAACAATAAGTCAGTTCTGGTAAAATTTACACTTGTGATAAATATTTACTTACTTTTGAATCCAGAAAATTTGCTTATAACACTGACTTTCAATAAAAATCAACCTAGCAGCTTCATAGCCATCATTTAGAGACACTGAGATTCTATCAGATTTCTTAACCACTTCGATACCTAAAGATATGTACCTCTATGAAAACTGTTAATTCCCATCATGTTCAAGACATAAATGGGCATGCCAACATGGACAGAAAAAAGGAAAGGTGTTCTTCACTGGGGAAGAGTATACCAACTGGTTGTCCAGTGCCAACTGTTTATCCCTGAAAACATATATACAAGTAGCTACATGGAACAAACAGATTATATTTTGGAATATTTTTGTATATACATATATGCTGCAATAAGATTATTTTCACTGATTAGTGAAAACAGACCATGAATTTGAAGGAAAGTGTAGAGTATTATATGGGAGGATTTAGAAGGACGAAAGAGAAGAAAAGGAGAAATGTTCTACATATACTACTAGTTTCAAAAATTTAAATGAAACTTGCATCAAAGAAAAAGGAAGTAGAACAAGGAAGGAAGAAAGAAAAAAGAAAATTTCCCAGAAACCTATATTTGCTTAAAACAACATAATCTTTGACTTGAAGAATGTTGGGTAATTTGTTTATATTATATGATTAATTTTATTTATGTGGGACTATTGTACAGGGTAATTGAGTTTTCAAATGGGCATGTTCATCATGATTTACAGGAAAATTAACATATTGTCTCAACTATTTTTTCTATTGGATTTTTATTATTATTCACACTTGTCCATAAATTATATTTTGATCATGTTCTTTCCCCTTTCCTAATATCTCTCAGATCTACCACACCTGTCTGCCCAATTCACTTCATGAGTCTCTCTCCAGAAAAAGAGAAAAAGAAAAGAAAAAGAAAATGGAAAAAATTCAAAATAAACAGCAGAAACAGAAACAAAAATGAACAAGACACCAATTACTAAAACCAAACAATAAAAACAAAAAGAACACAAAAAACATGGAGTTTGTTTGGTGTTGACTCGACAGTCAAAGTTGGCTACATGGACTAAAGGCTGAAAAACTATAATATGCAATGTTTGAGTTTAGACAAAGATTTTTGAAAGATCAGGAAATAAATACAGATAATTAGAATTCCTGAGCTGAGATGAGAGATGGGATGCCAGAGAGGAAAAGGAAGGACGAAGCTATATAATTATAATATAATATAAAACATTGAAGGAAATAAGCAAAAGAGGTGGCATAAGGTTTTTTAGGTATCTAATAAAAAAAGAAAAAAAGAAAAAAAAAGCATGAGTTTCTTTAAGAACAAAAGGTCCAGAGTGAGCATACTGAAAAAAGTCATATTTGATTGAAAGGTTGCAATTGTGCAAAATTGACTGCATAATTAAACAGTTGATATGACATTTCCCCCATTCTCTTCTGAATCTGAAGCTTTCAGGGTTTGCTTTTCTCTTAGAAGCAAAAAGATTCTACAGAGAAAATATATTCAAAACAGAAAAGCAATTGTTTTACCTTTCATGAATTTCCCAAGCGTAAAGAGTAAAGTGCAGCAGGAAGTTATGCTGAGAATTTAGAGCATGCATTAGGGTTCTCTGCTTTTGTAGCCACTAAAACCCTCAACTTAGGAAACACTGCCAGCAAAATACTTGATGTATTTAAAATCTTGATCACAGACAATTACGTCTGATTTCCTTTCTTTAGCTACAATTTTTGAGTGTGAAACACTTCTCAAAGAACATTTTCTGTTATTCATGGCACTTTGAGAAGAAATTTATTTTCCCAAGATAATTATACAGGCAGATCAGGCCTTTTCTATGAGTTAAAAAACTGTGTAATACGTGTAAACTTACCCATGAGAGCAGTATTCTATCATCTGCAATTTCATTTTCCAATGTTCAGCTATCCAGTCAAACACAGTCTAAAATATCAACTGAAAGTTCCCCAAATAACCAGCTCATACATTTTAAATTGTGTGCTATTCTGAGCAGCGGGGTTAAAGTTTTCACTATCGTGCTCAGTTCTGCCCAGGCTATGACTCATCCCTTTAATGTGCAAGTTCCGAATGTTTTCAATATCTGTCTTTTAATAACTTCAGAGTTCTCCTGGATAGCAGATCACTTTTGTGGAATCACAATGTTCTCATTCACGTCGCCATAGCTTTACTTAACAATGACTCCCGAGTGCTAAAGTGCCAATGGGATACTCTTTAGGCTTCTGCTGCAGCACACATAAAGGAGAGGCAGAACATGCACATGTTGAAGGCTAACCTACAACGGCAGTTGTCTATTGAAAGTCTTGGAGGTTATCCACAGCAGATAAAGGAGAACACTAATTCTAACATAATAGAGTTCTTACAGAGTGGTACAATCGACCAGTTTGGTTCTAAAGAAGTGGTGAATTAGTCTAAAATGTACATTTGTTAAAATTTGTAGCCTTGTATAATTGGGGATGTTAATTTGTGTTCTACTGAAAAATATCATGTATAACTGAATAGTCTGATAAGGGGTGCTGTGATCTTTTTGAGAGGAAAACTGAAAAGGCACAATGAACGGGGACAAAATTGGTACCTCTGTGAGACATGACTCCGACTAAGGGATTTTCTGAGAAACCTTTACCAATGGAGAGGTACTGATTAGATTATCCAAAAACTACTATTGAATAAGATAAAATCAATAAAGAGAAGTAAAAATTGAAGCAGATGGAAATACATCTTGAGTAATAACCAATTTTCAGCTCATGATGAGTATTAATTATTCAATATTGAATTACATTTATAAACCAGTTGTGTTAATTGTTGTATTTTTGTCTCCTTATAATTTTAATTTATCCAGAAAAATTGTACATTTTCATGGTGGAGCATGTGGTATATTAATAGCTGTAAACACGGTACTATGTGTAGAAGTCTTCAAGCATTTGCTATATCTTTATGGTAGAAACATGTGACCACCTTTCTCTTAGCTTTTACAAAATACAGCACAGATCCATAGTCATGTTTCCACACAATAGAAATGACAGTTTATTTCTTTCATCTAACTGTACCTTAGTGTCTGTTAGCCAACTTTTATAAGCACATGCAAATGAGTTGGTAAAATGTTCACACTTCTACTTTTCTTTCAGAATTAGTTTTACATATACTCATTTAAACCTACACAATTATTTTGCCCATGTTACTATTTTTATTGATAAAAAATTCACTTGTTTCCATTTAATGAAGTTACACACCTCACAAAAGGAATGAGCTCTATATGTATACACACCTGTTAATTCAAATTTCTAATGTTCCACCTAAACTATAAAGGCGAAAAGCTAGAAATGGGCATAAAAATTGAAAAGAAGAATAAACTCTAACCTTCCTAAGGTTTAAAAAAAAAGAAAGAAAAAAGATTTATTGCTACCCAGAAGGATATAAATTCTCCATTTGGTAATAGGTTAATTGCCTTTTTCATGTCCCTACCCACTAGACTGCCAGAACTTTTTCGGATTTTGATTTCTCTTCTCTTGGTCTTTCCCTTTGTCTAGTTCCTTTCTATGATTATTGTGAATAACTGGTAATTACAGTCCAGTGGACTCCTGTATTTAAGGTTTCCTGATTAAAAAGTAAAATTAAACCAGGAAGCATAAAAGGCCAACTATGATTATTGATTTTTTTTGTTATGAAGGACATAAAAGTATAAAAGTTTTGAATATAGTTACACACCTAGAAGGAGAAAGAGATAGAGCACAATGGTTGCCAGAGTGCTTGGATATCATGTCCTGGATTTGGTCTCCAGCAAAACAGAAACTGTGATTGGTAGTGAAGGTGGTAGCAAGGAAGCAGGAAATTCAAATCCTGGGATCTGTGAAACTTTATCTTGAAATAACCAACCAAGCGATAGGAAGTGGGTTGGTAAATGGCTCCCTATAACTCAAAAGAATACTAGTTCTTCTTCCTTTTTTTTTTTTTAGCTTTTAAACTAATTTATAGATCACCCATCTCTTATGGGTTAGAAAGCAAACATATCAGAAATGTTTTATTTATGATATTTTAAGTTTTCCATGTTCTAGGAAAGATTCCATGTTCCTCATTGTCAGTGTAAATTGCTGTACTCATTCTCTTAAATAAGGGTTTCTGCTGTGCCTTTATACTTCTGTATAGTCACACTCGTATCCTTGATACTTTCTTTTTCTTTTTTTTACTTCTTTTATCAAAGACTACCTCATGATTTTCATCTCAGAAAACAGCCTGTCCTGCACGAAGGGTATTCTCTCTCTTCTGAGCATTCAACTGCCTTCTTTAAAACGGATACTTCTCAGTATATTTTATGTGCACTTTCCTCTCTACCCTTTGAAAAGAAAATAAAATGGTAGGAAAAAAAGTACCATTAATAGCCTGTTGTAGTCTAAAATACCTCTGTGATTACTAGAAAATTGCTAGGAAATGAAATGTTTTGTGTGTTTTTGTCATTTATTCTTCACTTATTCATAAAGAATTATTATCTTAATTGAAATGTTCTCCATCACTGAAATTCCCCATTGTCATTCTGCAGTAAACCTTACTGGTACTAAATATAATGGACATGCCTTATTCCTAATTTTCATATATCCTCAAACATAAAATTATCTCATTCTTGACTTCTAGAACAAAGCAATATTCTAACAACATGTATGTAAACGAAGGGTCATTCCAATAATAACCCTCCTTTCAAAAGACACGAGGTAACTGTTATTTCTGGCGATGACATGAAAAGATGTATGGAAAGGGAGTGGGTGCAGTTTGGGAGTTAACATCCTCCAAGAACTTAGCTTGCATACTGAGCTCATGCACAATCTACTTAAAATACATAAGGTACACAAAACCTCACTGGAACGTGAGTGGACACTCAGTGCCTTTGACAATTTCTTTAGCTGTAAAGTCAAGAGCTGTAAAGTCAAGGGTTATAGCCTAAATGAGTGAGTTCCCTAATTTCAATGGGATTGTTACAGACAGACAAGGCAAAACAGTTGGAGTCAATGTAATTACAGTTACAACAGAAGGGCAGAGTTGGATCCAGAATGATCTTAAAGGGTAAAGACTTAACATTTTCATTCATACTAATTTCAATTATGTGCCTTTGTTTCGAAATCTACACAATGAATATAGTTTGCTTCTTTCTATAGTAGGTAACAAAATTCCCTCTGCTAGTGCTGTATTCATAGTCTAGAGCATCTTTTATACCTAATCCCTGTTTCTCGTTCTTAACATATTTTGCTGCTTCCACCCAGCCTGGTCTCCCTGTTGTCTCTTCTGGCACTCACACAGTTGCTCTGGGATCTTTCTCTTAGTACATGGGTGCCAAGGACACCATAGATCCCTTTGTAAAGTTCACTGTGGCATAACCAAAATATTGGAGATAAGTTGAAACTGCATCGGTCCTTATTTCATTAGGAGTCAGTAGAGGCAGTCTTCTCTTGTTTTCTAGTGGGTTGCTCTGTGATCCAGTTGCCAAGGAATCTGAAAGACACTACAGCATTACAAATCTACTTGTGCATCTCAGCTGCTACCTTTGCTTTGAGTCTGCACTTCATGCCCTACTTCAGGCTGTGGTTTAAATTGAAGTTGTACAGTCTTGGGAAACATCTTACAAACAGCTGTGCACCCAAAAAGTTGCAGTCTTTTTACCTTCAGACTCAGGAAAAGGACATAAACTGGCTTCAATCAATATCCTCAGTCCACTATCATTCAGAGGAGTCTAGTACAGAAAATACAAAACGACTGACTTTCAGATGACTGACCATGCATATGCATATTAGCAATGTAAGTCAGTGTTATAGGATTTTTAAGATACGTGCCAACATCAGACACCTTAATCTTGCCTCCTTCATAGCTCTTCAAGTGATTTGCTTTTCTGATCCCTGTTTCAATCCAAGCTACTATTTCTTAATAATGAAATGATTGCTTGATGAGGCTACCTCATATCTACTTTTTTCTTTATTTTTGAATCAACTATACTTTCACAGTTATCCTTTGAATTCATGATTTTGGTCAAAATACCTCAATTTCTTTTAAATACTCCTTAATTCCTAAAATATATGGATGGTCTGTATTACAAAGAAAAAAGACACATTTTTCAAATGCCTTCTATAGTAGTCATCCCCCCCCCCCCATTTTCTTCCATGGTTTTAGATTTCCTCTACTTCAATTAAGCATTGTTTTCTTCCCTGAAACTGTGGTGTTTGTTTGTTTATCTGTTTTCTTGACATTGGGATGGTACCTTTGCTGTTCTTTCTGGCTGTAAGAGTTTATGGCTTTGTAGTTAATTTTTAGATTCAGACTTCAGGTTGATTATCTTTTTGTAACTGTAACAGCTCTCTGTCACACTTTTTCAACTGCACTAGCCTTTTGTCTTGATAAAATTTAAATGCATTATCTGTTATTAAGGTTTGGAGGTTCAGATGTTGAATGTTTGCCTTCCAGGTCAACAGTACTCTAAAGCAGGGCCTTTGGCAGGAGACTACATCACTGTTCTCCATGAATGGATTAACACATTCATGAGTTCATAGCTAAATAATAGTCGGAGAAGGCCCTCATTGACAGAAACAGATTGATGAGGGTCTGATTTTAAAAGGTAAACCCTATTCCCCAGCAACCTACTTCTCTTTCTCTCCTTCCTGTCTTCTGAGAGGCAAGCAGATTCCTACACTTTAAACCTCTATAGCCATATACCTCAGGCCCATGCAATGAAGTTAGTTCCTCTTGGACTGAAACCTCTGAAAGCATAAGGGAAAATCAAATGTTTCCTCTTTTCAGTGAGTTGTTTTTTTCATGTGTTTTATTCAGTTATGAAAAGTTGACATGTGTGCTTGGATTTTATGTTCCTTTCTTATGCAAGATAGTGGGCTGTGCTTACTTTAGGTGACAAATTGTCTTTATTTAATGAGACAATATTTGGCTGACTGAAGTCTCTCGTTAACTATGAATAAATCAGTTTTCTTCCAACAGTTGCTTCTGGAAGCAGTAACACCAGAACTCTGCCACTTAGCTATACTCCAGTCCTTCAGAATGGAGCCAATGTCTTTGTTGAAATTGCTTCTTGGCTTTGTGTACATGGTGTTGCTACATCTCATCTTACATACAAGCAATCAAAGACTTTTCCACTTTGCAGATCAGCCAAATTCATTTTATTGTTGCCATTGATTGTATCAGTTTAGTGTTATTCATTCTGAAAGAATATATTTTTACATCATCCAAATTATGGCCCAGAGTGGAATGCTAAAACCTAAAGGAATATTTCATTCTGCCTTTTTGCATACCTATTGACACTAAGCTATGAGTTGTAAAATAAAAAAAATATTTTATCATTTTACCATATCTAAGACTTTGAACATTATTTGTTCATAAAATAAAAAATACAAAGAATAAATGTATGGCAGTCACATTACAAAAATAGTAGTATCCAGAATAAATGTGCACACATATATTTTTTTCTAAAATAAATTTAATTTAACTTTTATACCTTGTCAGTTTTTTTTTAAATCTTATCATGCATACAAACATCACGTTAATCTTTCAGGGAAAGAGTTGGTTCAATTTAGAAAATAAATGAAATTACTTAATTTGCTATATTATTTAAAAGCATTTTTCTTTCAATTAACCCATAAGTGTCTTTTGAAATTAAGTTTTTAAAACTGTTTTAACACACTTGAACTTGGAGTGTATCCTACCATACTTATTGCAGTAAATATTACTGCCTTTCTTCTAGGTAGCTAGCTAACCTTGATGGCCATTGAACATGAACTCACTCCTTTCTCATAAATGGCTTTGAACTCCACCTATTATTTCCCTAGGAAGACTGAAACACCAAACATGAACTTTGCCACTCCTTTAGATTCAAACTATCTTCTGAAAAGATAGAAGTTTCAGGCTTTGTTGAGGTCCATTAGGAAAGGTACTACTTCCTGGTAGAATGGGTAAGTTGAGGTCCATTAGGAAAGGTACTACTTCCTGGTAGAATGGGTAAGATACTTCTGGCCCTGGAGAGAGCCTGACTTTCTGATCTGCCTAAGAGGTTAGACTACTGCACACTGCTTTCTTTTTTTTTTTTTTTTTTTTTGAGTGCAGCTGAGTTTATTAACCCCTTGGATAGGACTCCAGTCATAGGAAGTCCAACTCATGTAAAGAAACTCTAAGAGAGGAGGAGCAATCATCTCTCAGAGGAAAATTCCTTCATGCAAATCTACTTGTTATTCTGAGTTACTCAAAAAGCTAGAAGTTTTCTCTTATTTATCATCCTCTATCTTTTTCTCTCAGAGACTGCTCAAAGTCTGAGTAGGCTTTCTTTGATGCTCTAAGAGTTCTCATTCTTTTATTGGCCACTCCCCAACACTCAAACACACAGTTCCACCAGAAGGTTGCTTAACTGCCATGCAGTTGCTGCTCTCCAATGCTGAATTGCCCTTTTTCTTCTACCCTAACAGAAAAGATGCTATTTCTGCTCTTACTCTCCTCCATCTCCTACTTCCTGGCAGCTGCTGATATTTAAAGCTGGCCTTACCATGCGGTCGTACTTTAAAATGTTAAGGAAATGGTTCTCAACTTCCCTCCGAGTCTGTTCACAAATTATTTTAGTTATCGGACTGCTAGCCCAACAGAGGAAAACCTGATTTCATTTGTAACACTTATAAACCATAGAATGGAAAAGATACCCTATCATATAAAAATGTGCCAACCTGAACCAAAATATGGATCATGTGTCAGTTAGTTTTCTCCACTGGTTGTCTGGACGATGAAAGCACAACTGAGGAAATTCTTCCACCACATTGGCATGAAGGCTCATCTTGGGGGTGCTCTTTGATTCATTACCGATGTGGGAGTGGCTTTCCTATCGGGATTGGTACCACCTTGATGTCTGTGGTTCAGAATTGTTTAATAAAACAAAGTGAGTAAATCAGGAAGCAGCTTTCCTCTAGTGTTCCACCTCTGTGCTGGCGTGAGGGCCTGCCCCAATCTGCTTCAGTACTGTTGTAATTCTAGGTAACTCCGATTGTTAGCTAGAATAGTAATCCAAACAAAATAATTCCTCTCTGTTTTGCTTTTGCTTAACACAGAAAACCAAGACAGAGGGAAAAAAAATCACTTTTATTCTGTGATCAGGATCACTAACATTGATAGACCTGTCACACCTTAAACTAGAAAACGAATTGAGAAAGCAAATTTCAATTGTTTATGGCTAACCTCTGCCATCTTGCAGTTTATAGAAAGCTATGAGAAAATGAATGTATTAGTTACTTTCCTACTGTTATGATAAAACACAATGAACAAGGTAACTGGTAGAAGGAAGGGTTTATTTGGGGCATTTGATTCCAGAGAGTTAAGAATCCAACTCCATCGGATGGGGAAGCAGGGAGCAGGTAAGCTTGGTGACAGAAGGAAGCTAAGACCTGAAGACTGAAGTTTCAACACACAAACAGGAAGTAAAGAGCAAATTGGGAATAACATGTTGCTTTTAAAATCTCGAAACCTCAAAGCTCACCTCAGTGGCACTTCCTCCATCAAGGCCACACCTCCTAAACCTACAAAAAGAAGTATTTAAAGGCCTGAAGCTTTGGAAGGCATATCATTCAAACCACGACAAAAGCTAATCTGTACGTATAATTACAATCATGAGTTAGGTGAAGGGCTCTAGAAGGCCTAAGCATGCCAAACACAGAGCTGTCAGGTTTTGTCATTTCCCCTTCACTTCCTCTTGCTAAACCATTGGATTGCATTCCTAAATAGACACCACGATCTATTTTCTTGAGTGGCCATTTTGTTATGCCTGACTAATTCCTGAGACTGATCTCCAAGGTACAATTATCAAAATAGTCAACGTTCAGCAATCAAAATTCATTATTTTGATTAGCCTAATTAAAATACCCAATCAGAACTTCCCAACTCCTTCTATCTCGTTCTAACACAGACCTTTCCTTTTCCCTCTTAAAAACTGACCCTTGCAAAGCTCTTTGCTGTTGGTTTTTGCTGGATTCAGGTCCAGTCACCTTGTCTCTTTGTCTTATTTAATAAAGGATCTCTTTGTGTTTGTGGAAACTGTTTGTTTGGGTGTGGTCTGTGCCTAATCCTGGATTCAGAGTAGGGCACCCTCCACGTGTGGGCCATTTCCTTAGATTTATTTGTTTTTTCCCAAGGACCTGAAACTCAATCTGGTTGTCTCAACAATATTTTCTTTCTTTTTCCCTTTAATTCCATGGAAGGGAAAATGTGGTCTCAATGATCCCTGTTTTAAAAGAGAAAAGAATTTTGTTTGTAGGATAGAGGATTCCTGATCCTTCTGGGCTTGGCAGAATTCCTTGTTCATAACTTGACTTTTGTGGTGATGGACAATGTAATCTCTTTGCACCTTCCTTTAAGAGGTCCATTTTAAGATGCAAGCTCCTGAATTACTCTTAAACACATGGGTTTTGCTAGTGAAAAAAAACTCTGCTAATCTTATAGCTTCAAGGAGACATACACATGAGGAGTCAATGCCAAAACTGCCGCTTGGAGCCTGTTCCAATAACTGTATCCAATAACTTTTTCCTGTTGACAGCTGAAGCTAACTAAGACATGGTCTCATGGAGCTATTCTAACTTCAGTTGTGCTGTCTAGCTAAGACTGACAGTGAACCTACGAGCCTGTTATGATGTGAGTTCCTCAAAAGAGATTCTTGCCTCCTTGTCCTGCAATGTAACTACATTGTGTAGTTACATTTTCAAATTGTTGATAAGGAACTGAATGAGATAGCAGCTTGGCTCCTCAAATCCATCTAATAGGATTATAGCTGATAAAGTAAAACCCCTGGTCATATGAGTTATGTGGTATGGTCAGATGTTTTGTTATATATAAGGAATTAACTAGTTTTACTTATGAGATTTCTAGAAAATAGTGGAGGAACGAGCAAGGCCATACTCAAGGTTACTACATCTGCTTTGTGGCAAACCTTAATAGTCTTCTCCATAAATGTCACTCTATAAAAGGAATATTGCCTCTATTATCATCCTTCAGAGGTAGTGTCCATTTTACTGGAACTCTTTATTCTCAGCTCTCAAAAAATTTCAGCCAGACTCTATGATCCTTCCTTACCATGTCCTCTTTGTTTTCACTATTCCTCAATTCTGCTTCATCTTCAGAGAGTCAAGTAATTTAGAGATCATTACTCATTTCCTCATCAGTAAAACACTGAAGAATCTGAAAATCATTATTTTTAATACACATGGAAATTGAGGCTCAGAACAATGCTTTATACAAAAAAAAAGATAAAGTGAATAATAGACTCACAGCTTAAACAGGAGTCAATTCTGAGTCCAGCAGCTAACAGAAGCATCTAAGGCTTAAGTACTCATTTCTGGAGACTGACCTGTGTAGTCTGATATAAAAACTCCCAGGAAAGTCCTATGCCATCATGGGTTTTACTTCTAGCAGACTGACCAGTTTTCAGAGTGAAGATGAAAGAAAAATCCCTTCTGGCCTCAGAAAAGGAAAAGTAGCATTTTTTGAAATACAACCTGGTAAGTTCGTAATCCTCAATAAAAGATGCTGCCATCATGGGAGAGTATTTTATTAGGATTTACCTCACCTGGAGAAGGGGAACATCCTCTATGGCCTAGCGTAGCTGTGGAGAACACACTACATCAGAAACATGAATGAACACGTTTGGGTCCTCAAATAATGTTTGAATTCATTGAATGACAATCAGTTTACAAGGTCTTGTAGCTTCATTCACAGATATTCTCCAGATGTCCCTGTTTTCAAGTGTCCCTGGTAGGATTGACCACAGGCTCTTTTATTTCAATCTGAATGACTAATATATACTTTTGGAACATACACTGTACAGCATAAAGCACACAGTAAATATATCTATACTCATCCATGTGCATAGGTTATAAATTATTTATACAGGCCTAACGAAGCCAAGAGCCGGAAAGGCCAAAGCTGGGAGAAACACAGTCTGTATGGCATGGCAGTCTTTGGAGAGGTCCACTAACACTTCTACAGAATAACGTGTTAGAACATGGCTTTAGAGTTGAGTCCAGCTGTAGAAATTAAGCAGCAGGATTAGGTCCAGATAAATAAATGGGGGCATATGCTGTTGACAGGTTCAGAAGGGTGATTTATTAGTCAGACAGATGGATGAGTAACAAGTCCAGATGAGTGGACAAGAGAAAAGACAGATGGAAATTCAGCTACACTTTTTAAACCCCTGGGTGAGCGCTAACAGATCCTTCTCAAACAAAAGGTAAATACAGAAAGGAGTGAGGCAAAAAGAAAGGAAGAAAAGAAGGAAGGAAGGAAAAAAGGAAGGAAGGAAGGGAAAGAGGGAGGGAGGGACAGAAGGAGGGAGGGAGCATAGGTAGACAGTTTAGGAGCAGGAAGAAAGATACTACATATAACTATTATCATTGCTCCAAAATAAAAACTAAAAAAAGGAGTTTTCAGTGCATGAGTGGATAAACACATCGTGAAGAAGCAACACCATGGAATATTGTTCAACAATAAAATTGTAATGTGCAAGTCACAATGAAAGAAATTTAAAGATTTATTGAAGTCTGTCTTAATTAGGGTTTCTATTGCTGTGAGTAGACCATGAACACAGCAACTCTTCTAAAGGAAAATATTTACTTGGGGCTGGCTTATCATTTCTGAGGTCTAGTCCATTATTATCATGGCGAGATACATGGCAGCATGCAGGCAACCATGGTGCTGGAGGAGCTGAAAGTTCTACATCTTGGCCTGTAATCAGCATAAGGAGACTGCCACACTAGGCTTCACTTGAGTATGTAAGATCTCAAAGCTCACCTCCAGAGTAACACTCTTCCTCTAACAAGGCACATCTACTCTTCCTAAGAGGGCCATTCCATATGAGCCCAGCATTCAAACACATGAGTCCATTGGGGCCATTCCTATTCAAATCACCACAAAATCTAAAGAGGCTATGCATTTAATACAATATAAGCGAAACTACATGACCATGTAGAAATGGAAGAATCATTAATCAGTTACCATGAAAAGAATAGATATATGGGCTGTTCATGGCAGCAGAACTCTACTACATGAGATGGTAATGTGCCCATGATATACTCAACAAAACCAAAAGAACTAATCACACAAATGATGAAGCATGTATTCTATCTAACTTATTTAAAAATAAAGTATAAGAATTATTAACTCATGAACTATATTGAACACACTAAACCAATGCAATAAATTAATAATAGAGAGATATGGAGTAAGAAGAGGGACAGATATTGTAGGCTAACGTTTCTGTCCCACCCACCAGTTCCCAAATAACCTACATAGAGTTTTAATGTTAATTATTGATGTTTGGCCAATAGCTCAGGCTTTTTACTATCTGATTTTTATATTTAAGTTAGCCCTATTTCTTATCTATGCATTGTCACATGGCTAATGATTTGTTACCTCATTTCTATATGTCCTGCTTCCTTGGCAGCTGGTTGGCATCTCTTCTGACTTTGCCTTTCTTCCCATCATTTTCTTAGTTTGTCCTCCCACCTATAATTTCTGACTAGATACCTGCCAATCAGCCAATCCTTCTGCAACAAGATATGGACACTTTGTATACTTTCTGCTTAATTTTCATTTAAACTTAAAATTGTTCAAAACAATGGTATTTTTCTAAAATAGACAATTGAAACAAGAGAATGCATATGGACATATTGCAAGTGGGAGGAGTACTATTGATCTATAACTAAATAAAATACTAATTAAAGATTTATGACAATGTGTAACAAATATGCAATGACAAGCCAAAATAATGACGACATATAATGACAAATCAGAAAGATAGAATTGAATTATAAAGTAATATTTGCTACAAAACTAAAAAACTTTTAATCAATTAAAATGATAATAAACTAAATTTGTGAGAATGTGCTTTTGGAATGAATAC
This sequence comes from Microtus ochrogaster, assembly GCF_000317375.1. Taxonomy (NCBI): domain Eukaryota; kingdom Metazoa; phylum Chordata; class Mammalia; order Rodentia; family Cricetidae; genus Microtus; species Microtus ochrogaster. The sequence continues at coordinate 45,627,240 of NC_022031.1, read as the reverse complement.
ATAAAGCAACCCCAGTCTGTTTTATGTATGTGGGGCTATTGCTAATAATTGGTGTGAGTGGAGGCCAAGAATTCCACACGGCAAAGTGAAAACAGCAACAGAAGCCAGTTTGTAATGAAGCTAATAGAAAACATTAGAGCAGTGAAGACAGCCAAACACATTTTTAAAAATTTGCTAGCATAGTAATCACTAAATCATTATTGAATAGGACCTACAGAAAACCAGAATATACTAAAACACAAACTGTGTCAGAGTTTCTTGAGAAGAAAAACCTTCCTGAAGCATTCACTTTGTATTCTCTTCACATCTGTTACTTAAGAGAATTTGCAATATAAATTAGATTTCCAGTGAAAGAAAGTGGAAACCTTGTGATAGTACCCAAGATTAGAGCTGAAAGCCACAGGCCAGGTAGGTAGTCAGTTGAAGACTCTAGTAGAACAGAGAGTTTAGAAACGAATTTGAAATAAAAAGTATGGCTTATATCTTCAAAACTGCAAAAACCAGTGCAATTCAGCTGGAATTTCATTGGGTTGCACAGCTGAGCTCATCCGTATGAGATTCTGGGAACAGTGTATGGTGGGGTGTAAGATAGAATGGAATGAGGCCTCCATGGTGGTTTTGTCCACAAAGGTCAATATTAAAAAGTAGCTAGCAACAAGATAAACACAATAAAAGACAGCAGAAGAAGGTAGTGTGCAGGTGATCTACAGGTTTGATTAGCAAATAAAGATTTCAGATGATAAAGCATTCAAGAAAAAGAAGACTATGGAGCCTACCTATCACCTGTGACCTCAGAGGAATGCTAAAGTACAGTAGATGCTTTAGATCAGTAAATATGATTTGGTAGTTCTTTATTATCTTTATCTGTTCTTTTTCTCATTTGGACTTCTGAGAATGGATTTTACTCTGGAATTCCAGACTGGACTTTCTGAAACTTATGATCTATTCATCTTAGTCTTCTGAGTGCAGATATTCCATGCCTGCACCTCTATTACACCATGCCCTGGTCTATTGTCTCGTCCCCTTCACATCTAAAATGTGTTAACCCTGAAGGTACGTCATTTTACTGTTTAGTGAAGAATTGTCCTTGTAGAGTCTGACGATAACTTGTCACTTCAGTAATTAGATCTTCTATGCTCTCCACAAAGGTATATGTAGGAACAACTTACTACTGATCTCAGGTTGTTGGATGAGATGGAACTTTTAAGATGTAGGGTCTCGTGGGAGAATCTGAAATCCTGAAAGTGTGCCTCTGTAGGGGATTGTAGGTTAGACTTCCTTTATTTCCCTGTTACTTTCCTTTACTTCTAGCTGTGAAAAGGCAGTTTGCCCCAGCATACACGATGTTGCATCAAGATAGATCCAAGAAACAGAGATTGAAATTATGTATTGGAACTATCAAGGTAAGAAAAAAACCCCTCTCATTTCTTTGTCTCACGTATTCATTACAGTATAAGGAATTTCACTTACATAATAACGTAAATTACATCATTTCTAAATGACAGCTTAGTTACTTTGCTAATTATTTTCTCCTTTCTAAAAATTCTCTTGGATAATATGTGAAATACAAATATAATCATAACAATCACTTAATACCAAAAGTCTTATGAAGAGTACAGATTGCATTGTTGGGGCTTAGCGACTATGTCTTTGTTTGAAACTTCAACATTAAGTTAGTCTATGAAAATTCCCCAGAAGAAATTAATAATTGCATCACCCTGCTAATCAAAGTATATAAGAAAGCTTTTTTGTGTGTGCAAAAAAAATGTAGGACTTATATGCTAAGATGCAAATCAATCATTTTTACTTTATTATTCTAATATTATTATTACCACTATTACTATTATTACTAATAAAATGCTTTGTTTTGCTTTGTCATCCATTAGGTCTATTAGTTTATATTAATTTGCATGCATACTCTAACTTGGAGTACAGCAGAAATGACGTTTTCCTATTCATACAGACATTTAAAAGTAATATAACAAATATCCTGCTTATTTTCTAACAAAATGCAATTTTACAATGAAATAATCCTTCTATTAAACTGCCAAGTATTGGAAAAACAGTATTTGGTAGAATGCTGCCTGTTCCCTTAGTTCACTACCAACATCCATCACTCTACAGGAATTACATTTTGACTCCTTTGTGGAAAATATGGTTTATTCTCCCGAGAAGGTGGCTTCCAATAGGAACCATGCTTCCAGCTGGCACTTCAAGTTTTTCAACCCCATGCCTGCTCCGACAGAGGCACTTGAAAAGGTTTCATCAAGCCCACACATTCCAGCTTGTCTTTTCTGGAGAGCCTTTTCATGTAGACAAAATTCTTCCATCAACAGACTTCTTTGCACTATTTATTCTGGATCCAAATGATTTGATATCCCAGGGCTACTGGGAAAAGGAAAAGCCTTGTTTTCATTGGATTTGATTAGGGGAGGATGTCGTTGAATCAGCAAAGGGAAGTAAATTCAATACAACTTGGCAGGCCTGCCCTGCCACACACATGACTTTAACAGAAGACTTTCCATGCTGATTTCTGAATGCCACTCCACTTAGAGTTCTAACAAAGCCACTGGTGAGTAAAGCCTTAGGCCATTTTCACCTAATGGTTGAAAAATTGTAGAGAAATAGTTTATTTTATTGTTTAATTCATTTGCTTTAATGGAAAACTGATGCTTAAAAGAAATTGCAAAAATGTAATATGTGGCCGAATGGAAATGATGCCTTCTAAGTAGTTTAGGGTGCTCTACTGTTTTAAAAGTGGTAACGTCATACATCAATTGAGATTTTATTACTCTCTGAACATTAGCTCTTAAAAACTGAAAGGCTGCCGGCCACCCAGACAGACACCAACCAATTAAAACTTTTAAATTATCTTCCTCTTTAGAAGGATTCATTCTATACACTCCAGCTGCCACTAGATTCCCGGTAAAGTTCGTCAAAAAAGAAATTTCTGAAGTTTGGGACTATTATTCATTAGCAAATCCTGCCAATAGTATACCTCTAAGGCTTTGATGAATTTTACATAGATTGTTGGCATAGCAACACTCTATCACTGCCTTTAAAATCTTTCTATTCAGATAATTGTGTTAATGAAACTTTATTATTAACAAAGCACATAAGTAGTAGGGTGTAGGAGGGCTCATAGTGCCTATCTTCTTTTATCACCAGTTCCCATTTGTTTATTAAAATATTTTTGAAAAATTAAGGCTGAGGTCATGTTTCAATGGATAAGATACTTGTTCAGCAATTATGAGAACCTGAATTTGATTTCTAGCAGTAATTAAAACACAGGTGTGACCACATATGTCTGAAATTCCAATGTTTATTGGCACAGATTGGCAGACTTGTGTCCAGCAAAATGGCAAGTTCAAGATTCAGTGTGAGAACCAATTTCAAAGCATAATGTGGAAGAGCAATTGAGGCAGACAAGATTCTAACCTTAAACTCCAGACTCTTTATGGAAACCCATATGAATAAACAAACATGTGCACATTAAAAACACTGAATAACTAACTAACTAATAATTAAATAACTAAGGTCACAAGGTGAAGAGCAGTAGAAACAGACACCCGATATTTATGTAGACGATATGTGGTGTCTACATGTGTGTACCTGTCAAGCACACATCCCTAAACATATACATACAAGCACACATAGACAAATAATTACAAAATTTAACTAGAAAATGAACAAGAGTTTCTTGTATTAAATGTCATTTCTAAGTTTAGATTTTGTCACATTTTGATGCCAGCTTTTCAGCTCTATAGCAAACTCCTTGTCACCAGACGCTTTGCCCTGTCTTCCATGAGCTGTAGCATGAATGACTCATAACTGAGCAGGAAGCTGAAGTGCCACTAACAAATAAGCTATCAAGTTCTCATCAGACATTTTTGTTCTCATTAAAGCAAAACATCATTTTTTAAAAAGAAATTCCCCAGCTACTTGCTACAGACATCATGGGTATTCACTTAAAGTCCAGACCAGGAATCACAGCCCTGTAAGCTTCTGACAGCTCATAGGTAAGCACAGTTAACTACACATGCAAACTCCCACTTTTTAGAATTTTTTTGCGGGGGAGGTAGGGTAATGAATCTTCAAAGACAAGAAGCCTTGATGAATACAGGCCAGTATTTCCTCTCATTACTCATACTTAGTGTATGGCAAGCAGTAAGAACTATCCAATATGCAACATTAATATGAGATAAATCATATTGGGGTTTTCAGAATTTGGAATAAATAAACTGGGAGAGACATGATAACCAATTTCAATTTTTCAAAAACCTCTTCACATCCAACAGCAAAACCAGAGGATTTACAGAGCTAATTTGACACTATGGCATAGGTCTTTCCGAATTTGCCAAACCTGGAATCTGTCCCCTGTATGACCCTACTTTCATCAATTGCCCCAGGTTTTTCTTTGCTTTTGTAGTAGGACACGCGATCTGTGAAACAACCATATTTCTAAATTACAGCAGTTTCTAGCTTATACCTGACAGCAGATGAACTAAATATTTTATTCAGTTTGGTCATATTAAATTCTTTCGAGTGAAGTCATAAAGATATGCCTCTGTGAAACAAGTGGGGTTACAGGGCCACAGTATCAGCTATGCATTTCTCTATTTTCTGAAGTTAACAAAACTTTACCCATATTTTGAAGAATTTTAGGTCCTTCTGGAAGGATACAGGTTTGTCTTTATGTTGTGTCAACAACTAGAGAAATATAGAAGAGCCCTGAATCCCTCAAGTGTGCTATACCCAAGACTCTTCCATAAGTAGATCAAAGAATTTAGGTTTTTGTTTGTGAGACAAGAAGGAGGGAAGGAAGCGTTTCTGAGCAATTCCTGAACGACCTAGCTGAGTTTTTGCTCCACTTCAATCTTTCCTTTTTCTCTTTCTCTTCCATTTATTTTAATGTAAAGATGCCTATATGCATAACATCCCAAAGGGTTCTGAGGTCGATTTCCTCTGTGTCTTCTGGATCTACAATTATTGCTATTCTTGGCAAAGAATAAAGAAACTTATTCATTGCTTAGTTGCTGCTCAGTGTTGTTATTGGTTTCACAATTCCAAGAGGGGATAAGGAACCACTTTGAGATTAAAAAAAAAAAATTCTAGGCAAAGTAAGCACAAAAGAAAAAAGGGAAGGGGCTAGAGAAGAAAATAGGAAAGAGGGAAGAAGGAGAAAAAAATTGGTAGAATATTTTCAGAACAATTGTAGCAATTTCAATATATTTCCCTTCCATTTGGTGACTACCTGTAGATCTCTCAGGCCACAGAGACATGCCCTGGGGAACTAATGTGCCACAAACACTTAAGGTTTCCCAAATGTATTCTGAAATGGACTTCATAGACTCACACTAATGATTAATAAAGATATGAAAATGATAGTAAGCATAGTAAATCAGACTTTAGTAGAGGAATGTCTAAAATAAGGTTATTTAAGGGATGGGAAGCTGTATTTGGGGAAGCATAAAGTAGAATAATAGGGGATTTTATAATGATCATGATGTATCCCTTATATGTATTTCTTAAAGTCAAAATAGAAGCCAACAAAAAAGTTGTTTATGCAACCTCAGTAAGAAAAACTCTGCTTAAGTGTAAGTAAAGATGACCTGAGCTACGCAGGGACACTTGAGTGCAATACACTTGGTGCTCAGAAGTTTTCCTTGAGCCGACACAGGACCTGAACCCAAACCAAGGTTGGACCACAGCCACAAAAAGAGGTCAAGTTTAGTTTAGAGAACATAAGGCCCATGTCCCCAAATTTAGAAGATTGTTGTTACCAGTTAAGTCACAAATCTCATCCTTCTTTGAATGGAAATGCATGAAGAAGGGAAGAAACCCATCAAGAATATCAATGCTTTCTCTCAGTCAGCTGAGGCACAGAAGGAAAAGCATGAGCAATTAAACAGTAGGATAGAGAGACAGCAAAGAGAAGAGAGCATGGGCTTAGTAAAAGAACAGTTGTCTAGGATCATGAATTATAGGCTCAATGTCCTTTATTTATGGCTAGAAACCAAATATGAGTGAGTACATCCCATTTTTCTCTTTTTGGGTCTGGCTTACCTCACTCAGGATAGTGTTTTCTATTTCCATCCATTTGTATGCAAAATTCAAGAAGTCCTTGTTTTTTACTGCTGAGTAGTACTCTAATATGTATATATTCCATACTTTCTTCATCCATTCTTCCATTGAAGGGCATCTAGGTTGTTTCCAGGTTCTGGCTATTACAAACAATGCTGCTATGAACATAGTAGAGCATAAGTAAGGTGAATCCAAAGACAAACATATAAGCATCCTCCTGAATATTAACCTTCATCAGGCGATGAAAGGAGACAGAGACAGAGACCCACATTGGAGCACCGGACTGAAATCTCAAGGTCCAAATCAGGAGCAGAAGGAGAGAGAGCATGAGCAAGGAACTCAGGACCGCGAGGGGTGCACCCACACACTGAGACAATGGGGATGTTCTATTGGGAACCCACTAAGGCCCAGCTGGCCTGGGTCTGAAAAAGCACGGGATAAAACCGGACTCGCTGAACATAGCGGACAATGAGGACTACTGAGAACTCAAGAACAATGGCAAAGGGTTTTTGATCCTACTGCACGTACTGGCTTTGGGGGAGCCTAGGCAGTTTGGATGCTCACCTTACTAGACCTGGATGGAGGTGGGTGGTCCTTGGACTTCCCACAGGTCAGGGAACCCTGATTGCTCTTCGAGCTGATGAGGGAGGGGGACTTGATCTGAGGAGGGGGAGGGAAATGGGAGGCGGTGGCAGGGAGGAGGCAGAAATCTTTAATAAATAAATAAATTTAAAAAAATTAATAAATAAATAAAAAAGAAAAAGAAAAAAAAAACAGTTGTCAAATGGCCTGTCCCATTTCTCCATCTTAATTTAGGCTCTCTGAATCAGTTTTGTGCATAATGATATATGTCACATAATTGTCAGTAATGTATTTTCTTGTGATGAGATATGTTTAAGAGTTCCAGTTATATAAGTAGTAAATGTGCTCTTTTGTACAAATGAAACAATTAACTTTAGGTTACTGTACGGTATTATACCCATCCAAGGCAGAAAGTCAGAGAGATAGAAACCAGAAGGGAAAGGGAGGAGGAAGGAGGAAGAGAGGAAAAGGGAAAAGAGAGAGAAAGAGAGAGACTTAAACATTTTGTGTTTTGCAGACAATAGTCTTATCCCTACCATTTTATATTTGTAAACTGTATATATGGTTTTGAAACCCATCTTATTATTCAACACTAAAATCTTCATATTGAAGGCATAGCCCATCTTGTCAGTGTTGAAAAAGAGCAGAGAGCTATGAGAGACTTGTTTATGTTTAATTTACAGTTTAAAGTCTCTGGTTTGTGTTTGTGAAGTATGCAGCTTGTCTATTAGTTCAGAAATTTCCAAACTTCCTGTCGCCATTGACAAGGTTGTGTAAGAAATGTAATTAAAAACATCTTTCAGTAGCACAGGAAACGCTACACAAACGGAGAAGAGAAAGAAAAGCTTGTTTACTTTTGTTGAATACATATTAATCCAGAATGTAATGTGTGCCACAGACAATTGTCTAAGAGGTTGCAAAGATACAAAAAAAAATATTTATCTTTTGTACATCCAGACAGATACAACCGTTTGCATTCATGTTATTAAGATAAAACAAAAACAGCTCCTGACTGTAACAAAAAGAGAGTGGGAAGGAGTATTCACCCCCTCACTTTCAATTTGTACTTTCACTTTTATGTAATCCTGTGTGTTTTTCCTCACTATTTTTTATTTTGGTTGGTTGAATTTACTGTCCTTGAAATGTGTTCATGAATTAATTTATGTCTACATCAACCAATGTCTTATCATACCCAAGAATAATGAAAAAAGCCAATTGTGGTCCCACAGACTCCTTTAGTCTAACATTGCAAATTGTTCAATTTAAATATTTTGTTGTATATACCATTGTATTTGGTAATATCTATCTGCATGATCACTTCCTTTCATGATTTCTGAAGATCTTTATATTTTTCATATTACTAAAATGTGTCCATTAAAATTGGAAACATTTTAGTAATATGAAAAATATAAAGATCTGAAGCCTTGGCTGTCCTGGGACTCATTCTGTAGACCAGGCTGGCCTCAAACTCATAGAGATCTTCCTGCTTCTGTCTGCTGAGTGCTGGGATTAAATGCTTGTGCCATCACCACCTGGCTCCATTAGATTTTCTTAACGACAGTCCTTATGCTCTTAATTTAACTTTATTAACCCCAATGTTTTTGTACCTTATACTTTTAAATAGTTTTTAAATAGTTATTTTCTATAGATCAATAAGCATTTTACTGAAGAATTTTGAAGATATTATTTTACTGTTTGATGATTAACACTGACTTGGTTTTTTTATGTTTTAGACTCATCTAGGAGACAAACCTGCAAGGAATTTCTAAATTAGCTTAATAAAGTGAGCAAGACACCTGTCAGCAGAAACGAGACCGGAGTTGGCTTCAGGCTCATCCCTGTGATTTGTTCTCAGAATCAGCGCTCCTCTCTGCTGTCTGGCAACCCCTGATAGATTAGGCCCATGAGTTTCACTCCTTTTAGGCACTGTGAGTTCCCCTCAGTGGCTCCTGGAATCAATTCCTCCCTGCCGTTACCCTGATCCATCTCTTCAGAGTTCTACAAACCCTGGGTAAATCCTAAATATAAATGGATATTAAGGAAGGAGGATTTACCTAATTTCTTTCAGAAAGACCTGAGCCCTAATTTGTGCCAAACCATGTCTTTCTGTTACATTTATTTTACCCAAAATCAGTTTTAGAAATACATATAAAACTACGTTTTTGGCCAGGTGGTAGTGGTGTACACCTTTAATCCCAGCACTCAGGAAGAAGAGGCAGGTGGATCTCTGTGTGTTCAAGGTCAACCTAGTCTATAAGAGTGAGTTCCAGGTCAGACGCCAAAGCTACAGGGAAACCCTGTCTCAAAAAAACAAAACAAAACAAACAAAAACTACATTTTTGTTCTTTAAGATAACTTTATCATTACAATTAAATTAAAATAATTTATTGCAAAAAAAATAAAAAATAAAGTGAGCAAGACCCACTTTAACTGTGGGCAGCACGTTTCCATGGGCCAGGGTCCTAGACTACATAAGGAAGAAAAAGTGAGCTCACCACTAGCATTCATTGTTATTTGATTTCCTTTTTTATGTTGTGTTTATTGAGCTATATATTTTCTCCCCTCCCCTCCATTCCTCCCCTTCCCCTACTACCCTCTCCCATGATTCCTATGCTCCCAGTTTACTCAGGAAATCTTGCCTTTTTCCACTTCCCATGTAGATTAGATCTATATATGTCTCTCTGAGTGTCCTTTTTGCTGTCTAGGTTGTCTGGGATTGTGAATTGTAGGCTGCTTTTTCTTTGCTTTATGTCTAAAGGCCACTTATGAGTGAGGTAACATGGGTTGCCTCAGTCAATATAATGTTTTCTAGAGCCATCCATTTGCCCACAAATTTCAAGATATCATTTTTTTTTTTACTTTGTGTAAATATTTATATTCCTCTAGTTAGGTTTTATCTCAGCTAGAGAGATGTTTCAGTGGTTAAGAGCACTGCCTGCTCTTCCAAAGGTCCAGAATTCAATTCCCAGGAACCACATGGTAAGGTCACAACCATCTGTAATGAGATCTGGTGCCCTTTTAAGGAAAAAACCTGGAAGGAAAAGACCTGGTCAGTTGTCCTCATCCACTTAGATCATGAAACCCAATATGGACAAGTTCAGCAGATCCACCATATATGGGCTGCCCATGCATGCTTCAGCATTGCCAGAACATACATTTTATTTCATTTTTCAGGTTTTATCTGCCAGTTTTATCACAGCCATGTCAATTTTGCTTTACATGAATATGATGGTATTTGCATTTTTACTCCTTTCAGATTACCCTTACAGTCAAGTCTGTGACTTTTTTTTTTCTGACAAAGAGGACTTTGCAGGTAAAAGAAAATATTTAACAAATGCTTTGTATGAATATAGATATCAAGAGGGGGAGGATGCTGGAAGGAAACAGAGTTCTGTCCCTGAAGCTTCATGCCTTCCTTTCTGTCATCCTTTTCTTTTTGATTTTCACAGAGAACTAACTCAACAACTTTGTATGTTTCAAATGAAGAGGTGCTTATGTAAGCCTTCAGGTTCCAAAGACTCCATTGTAAACAAACAACCTCTCCAGCCTGAAGCCTTTTTCTGATCCATACTTACATAGACACCTGGCCTTGTCTGAGTCAGCCTTTGAGAGTAGCCACGATTCTTAAGTCTATGTGTCAGAGTAAGCTTAAAAGTTGCATGTTTTCTGTGTCACATACACATCTTTTGAGAACCTATTTTAGGTGAGTGCTCCATATGAGTCCTCTTTTGAGGAAATGACCACTTTCTGTACAACTGTTCACATCACATCCTGATAAAGAAGAATACTCTTATTTTGACACTTCCTTCTTAAAACAAGCAAAAACAGTGTTTAGAATTCATTTGAACAAAGAATCTTCCTATTTTAAGATCTTGAACAAAATTTTTCTATGAAACAGGATAGGTAGCTTGTTGCAATAATTATTGATTGGTTTGAGATAGAGCAGTTAAAAATTAAATTTTACAAAAAGAATAGAGGATCTTATTAACAGAAACAACTTCCTTTTCCAATATATGTGTATAATATGATATATATACATATATATATATACTTAAATGCATATATTGTACATGGTGCTATGTTATATAAGAATATTTTTACACAAGTATACATTGTACATTGAACATATACACTTCCTATGTACCATGCTCTCCAGAAAAGCTTAGAACACAATTTTCTTTTCTTTTCTTTTTTTTTGAACACAATTTTCTTTGTGTGCCTTGCACTATCACAAGATTAAATTCCTCATTGAAAACATTTCTTTTTTTTTTTTTTGGTTTTTCAAGACAGGGTTTCTCTGTGGTTTTGGAGCCTGTCCTGGCACTAGCTCTTGTAGACCAGGCTGGCCTCGAACTCACAGAGATCCACCTGCCTCTGCCTCCAAAGTGCTGGGATTAAAGGCGTGCGCCACCACCGCCCGGCTTGAAAACATTTCTTTAAAAATACTTTGATCTGTAAATATGACTACTTGTTCCAACACTTTTTAAGCCAATGAAATTTTAAACAAATTCATATGAGTGCTATTTTTTAAAACAAAATTTTCATTTATTTCTTACTTTTTGTATTTTTATTTATTTTTTAGCTGAAATAATTTTTCTCACATACAATACACCCCAACCACAGTTTCTCCTCCCCTCAGCTTTCCCCCACAAGCCCTTTTACCCAGATTTATTTCTCCTCTATTTCTCTTCAGAGACGGGCAGAATTCCAAGAGACAAGAACCAAACATGACAAAAGAGAGATACAATAATTTCAGCAACAGCATTTATGGGAACCTCCTGCTACCTTTTCTATATTTTAGCTGTCATTAGAATTGAGATTTTTAGACTTTTTTTTTTTTTTTTGATTTTTCGAGACAGGATTTCTCCGTAGATTTTGGTTCCTGTCCTGGAACTAGCTCTTGTAGACCAGGCTGGCCTCGAACTCACAGAGATCCGCCTGCCTCTGCCTCCCGAGTGCTTTGGACCTCCTAGGCCACCATAGAATCAATCAGCTGATATGAGTTGCACTGACTTCAGCTCTTTCTTCATTTATGGTAAGTAAATTTCCATATTTTCCTATTTCCAATTATTGGCGAAAAGTCTTTATATTTTATTAAGAGTTTGCATGTTTTTGTTATTGTTGTTTGGCTGATTTTGTGGACCCGTGAGTGTCTGTGTTTTCAGGGTAAAGACTTCAGGAGGAAGACACGTACAACACGTGAACAGATCATGAGCCACAAACATATGTAACATAATTTCTAAAGTTAAAGGAAAACATTAATTAACCCCACAGAAAAGACTTTCCAAGCACTGTGAGGAACAAGGAATGAACCACAGTTTAATAAATGTTAATCAGAGACCACAGGTGAACACGGAAGTGAGTTGAGAAAAGCAGTGTGTCTTTGTGCTCAATGAAATCCTTCTTTCTTCTCTGGGGTGGGATTTAAATGGGGAATTGCGATACCTGCTGCTGTCTGTGATCACACAAATCTTTCACCTAGTCAGTGACCTCAAGAACCACATTCACAACTAGAGGATGAGGTTAGAAAAGGGTTTTATTGTAGATTCATGGGTGGGAGCCCAATTAAAAGAATGCAGAGCTCTTACATAGAAGGGGTGACTCCACAGAAAACAGGATGCCATTGAGCTCCTAGTCTAGGGGAGCTTTATAGAACTTAGGGTCAAAGTGAGGGTGAAGCACAGTTGGTCATCAGTCCATTCTGTAGGTGTCTGGGTGTTTCCTCTGATTTCCAGTCATGACCTCTCATATTGTGTCTCGGCACTGGTGTTCAGTTAAAGGAAGACAAATACGGAAAACAAGACCTTCCTTCTCATATCCCTGGGCTCTGGTCATAGAAAGATATTTTTGCTCCAACATTTTTAGCATCTTAGTTTTTTACCAAGAGGAGAACCATTAAGGAGGCTGAGGACGTATATAGCTTTTTATCTATAAAAAAGGCTGTTTGCTTTCATGGTCCCCTCTTCTATAGACGTCTAGCCATTTTCTGTTCGATATTTTCATTGTAAGAAAATGGAAAACTTTGACTCTAAGGAGACAAATTACTTAGGTTGTCTTGACAAAGGTTGAATATGTTGTGACAATGTTCTCTATTTCTATACTATACATTCTCCCTCAGATAATACATTTTTTTTCCCAGCAGATTTAGAGTGTGCTATGCCTATAAACTTCAAGAAGAAAATATTTGTCTTTCTGGAGAGCTTTGTGCTTTGTGAGAGTTTATTTCTAAAGACTACGAAAACTCTGCAGGAACCCTGCACAGGTTTTCCCTCAAACAGAAGCAATAGGAGTGATCGATGAAAGCTTCTGGATTAGGTTTTCTGAGCATGGAGCAGATAGTGGAGTGCTGAACATTTTTAATTCATGGGAGCATCACATTTTTTAATTTAGAAAGTTTAAAATAGTCACTACCAACTTCCTTTTATTTGAGGGTGTTTTTTATTTATTTACCTATGTCTTCTGTTTTGTCTTAGGTACCGATTATAAATAACATTTTCATGGCATTTTTTTTTTTGGCTGAAGTAAACCTTGAGTCATCACAGAGGACATATCCATTCTGTCAAATATTTCTGAGATAAATATATGTGGGCTGAGAAGTTGACAGAATTTGGATGTAAAGGAGATTTCCTTTCTCTAAGTGCCCCACTCACTCGGAACTGGATCCCCAGCAGATCCTGTGTACTCCGGGGCACTCGGAGGTAAATCTGAATTGATGTAGGGAGACTGACAGACGGGGAGCAGTCCCTTTGCTTGTTAAAAAGACATCTGAAAATTGTCAGTGTGCAGGGCATGGTAAAAAGAGTGACTTGAGGAGCCAAACCATAGCCTGGGAAATCATGCCCTATCTCACACCACAGCCCTTCTCATTTTTAAAGAGATGATTTATAGTGAACATTTAGGCATTGAAAGCCCTGCTCTAAAGCACATTGTAAGATGTGTCAGGTCTGCAAATTTTCATTTCAGAAGCACAAATCTGGTTGCTAATTTTAATTATTTGAATAATCCACTAATTATCCTTGAACCATTATGAAATAGCTCATATATTACGCTGGCTTAGTCTCATAAGGACAAAGTGAAGTTGAGATATGCATGTGTTTTTGTACTGGGTCAGACTGAGAAAATATCGATGAATGTTCTCAGAGGCCACTGGAAGAAGAAAAGGAGTCTTACTAGAATGTGGTAATTGCCCAGCCTGCAAATTATAACGAGACACCGAATGGCAAGTGCTCCCCTTCCCAAATCAAGACTATCGGAAGTCTAGAGCTATGAGCCCAGGCCGAGATCTAAACTGCCTCAACTCTGTCCTGCATTAACCTTCATATTCTCATTCCCTCACTGTGCCATAGGGTCACTTGTTGGAACCAGGTAAATGTTTGTTGAATAAAGTCAACATACAGTGATTAAAAACCCATTGTCATGGTGCAGTATTTCACAGTTTAGCCATTTCAATTTTCAATGTAATTATACTAAGTCTACATCCCTTGTGCCTTTGCAAATTGATCTTGATTCAACCCTCTGAAGTTTTACACACTATGCCTGTGTTTTCATACTTAAGCGATATCCATGATGACAGTCTAAGCTGGAGTGCTCAACACTTCTTTCTTCTATGTGTGAGCTACCCCTACATTTCTGAAACACGCCCTAAGTGTCATTGACCCGGATCTTTCGTCATCATGACTTCCATACTCTTCTTAACCATAAACCTGAAGTGTGCCTTTTGAAGGGGTGAAATAACAATTCAAATGCAAGACACATCAGAGAGTGTTTTTCTTTTCAATCTCAAAGGATATGCTGAGGATTTTAGAGTTAAAGAGAGTTGAGAGAATTGGGCCAGGAAAAAAAAAGTGAAGTGTTTAGATAGGTGAGATCAATGACTGTCTCCCAAATGAGAGACACATTGCAAACACACTGTAAAATGAATTAAATAGTAATTGAAAAATACCTGCAGAAAATTTGATTAGAATCTGGGGAATCTACAAAGGTAGCTGGATAATAAGAAATTCATTTCCAAAGCCCATTTGATTCTGTCAATGTACTTTATTCAGTAAATTTGAAGTTAGTCCCATTAAAAGAATTAATTAAAATGCACTAAACTTTCTACAGCTGTGTCAGTGCATGGAGAGAACTTTGAGGGCACTTGAAGCTACTTGCCTTCAAAATTCACAGGATGAGCCATTTTCAACTGTCTCAAACAATTCTTTTTAAGCCAGTTTTTGCCACTTTCATACATGCATATAATGCATTCTGTTTACTCCCGAACTCTCCTTTATCCCCCACCTCTGCCCTTTTAACATGCCATCCTCCCTGCTATCCCATCCTGTATTCATAACTTAGTTTCATCTCTCTCTCTCTCTCTCTCTCTCTCTCTCTCTCTCTCTCTCTCTCTCTCTCGTGCACGCGTGCACGCTCTGTATGTGTGTGTGCATGCATGTGCGTGTGTGCCTTTGGTTTAATCAAGGTCACTTGTGTGAACATTCATTGACTTGGGACTACCCATTGGGATATATTAAGGCCACCAATGAATGTACATTAGAAGGCAGTGAATCCCTCGTTACTTGAATGTATAGATATGAAATAGTTTATCAGTGATGGGAGGAGCCCCTTGAGTTTTTCCTCCACCCTTGTCTAAATATTGATGGGTCTATTCTTGTGCAGACCCAGAACAGTCACTCATGGTTGTTGAAAGTTTATAATAACAGTGGCTTCTATGTTACAAAGATGACATTTCATAGTTCTTCTTATCTTCCAACTCTTTCTGTCCCCTCTTCTCTAATGTTCCCAGAGCCTTAGAGAAAAGAATAAATTTCTTTTTTAGGGGTGAATGCTCAACTATTACTTGTTTTCAATAACTTGTCCTGACAAAAGGCCATGCTTTTAGCACAATACTCCAGAAACTGATACCTCTATGATTTAGGCTGAGTGGTAACTGTCTATGGATATGAACATACATTTAGAAGGTGTTGATTGGGCACTATGTCATTGAGATAAACTTTAGAATTACATTCTCCTCTTCCCTGTGTCTTATGCTTTCAGGTTGCATATTATTTTTATAGGGTTTAGAATACCAGTTATGGACTTTCTCCTTTTGAGAAGGTCTCAAATCTAATCAGAGAGCATTTGTCAACTTTCATAATAGTTATCGCATTATTGTGTAATAGGAGCCATCTTCCTGACAGATTGATACGATTTTCCATAGGTTGCACAGATAGGTAAGACCATTGGTGTCTTTGTGCCTTTGTTGCTACGATAGCCTTCACAATACTTCCTGTACTATGAGAACTAGAGAGCAGGAAAGAGGTGTCCAGTCCGTTCCTGCTCACTTTGTCTATATCGTGCAAACAAGTTGTGTGATGTCATCAGCAACAGGTTTTAACGATCTACTTCTGGGAAAGAGTCAAGGTCAATGATAAGAGTAAGTGTTATTTTGTGAATCATTTGGCATTCTTGAACAATAATTCATAAGGAATTTATACGTATTTGCAGTAGAGTTGTTGTTTAATCACACAGATTTGAAAGTCAAATCCCTTGATTCATTTGATTCATTGAATGTATATCTCTTCTAATTTATTTTGTGTTTATTGGCTTGAAACTTTTTGTATACACTGTATTTTGATCACATTTGTTTTCACCCAAACTCCTTCTAGAACATTCCTACATCCTACCTACCCAATTATGTCTTCTCTCTGTCTCTCTTTCTGTTTCTCTCTCTGTCTCTCTCTGATTATATGTGTGTGTGTGTGTGTGTGTGTGTGTGTGTGTGTGTGTGTGTGTGTGTGTGTGTGTGTGTGTGTGGAGTGTGTGTAAAAGAAAATAAACAAAAATAAAAAAGACAAAAATACCAAATTGAACAAAATAAAAAGAATGTAAAAAGCCTAGGATCAGTCCTGTGTTGTTCAACTGTTCCTGGATCTGAGATTTCCAGTGGAGTGTGGTTGATTCAGCAACTGGAGAAAACTGTTCTTTCCCAACAGGTGCCAACTGCAAATAGTTTCTTATTTATGGGTTTGATTTTGTGCTCACTCCCTTTCTTCATGCTGAGGATGTTGCTTGACTTGAACTTGTACAGGTCTTATAAGTGCTGTCTCTGTCACTTCACACATGCACCAGGCCTGCTGAGTCTGGAAGGTATTGCTTCCCTAGAGCCATCTACAACCTCTGGCCCTTACAATTTATCTGCCTCCTCTTTCAAACCCTGAAATGGAGGGGTTTGATGAAGACATTCCTTGTCGGTATAAGTAATTCAAAGTTTCTCACCCTCTGCACATTTTCCAGTTGTGTGCCTTTCTGTTAATAGTCATCTACTTCAAGAAGAAGCTTATATGATGATGGCTGAGTGATACGCTGATCTATGTGTGTAGCAATACGATACTAGGGATCATTTTATTACTATGTTCATTTAACAGATTAATGGTAGCTTAGGTTCCCTTAGGATCCATGGCTTATCAGTAGAAAATCTTCTTAGCCACGTTAGCAGTGTCAGGCATGCATTTTAACTCATAAGATGAGCCTTAAATCTAATAAAAAGAAGTTGCTGCTTTTCTCATAACATTAGCACTACAATTGCAGCATTCTTACACCAGTTCCTGTTATAGTTCCCAGGGTTTGTGTCCGGGTGACACTGATGACTATTCCTTTCCTCCAGTAGCACAGTAGTACCTTCCAATACCATGAACAATACTCTGTAGAAGTGAAACTTATATGTATATATTCCATACTTTCTTCATCCATTCTTCCATTGAAGGGCATCTAGGTTGTTTCCAGGTTCTGGCTATTAC
>NC_022031.1:45570178-45609302 GCF_000317375.1 Microtus ochrogaster | reverse complement strand
AAATAAATTTAAAAAATAAAAAATAAAAAAATAATAATAAAAAGAAGTGAAACTTATAGTTGCATCCCAGTTCAATTTCTTGAAATTCAGACATAAGCAAGTGGTCTCTTCAGCAATAGGGTCTTACTATCAGGTTGTGGAGGGTAATCAGTAGCCAGGGGCACAGCAGCAGAAGAGGATGGTGGTGGGTAAGGATGGGGGTTAGGGATATGGGTCCTTGGGGACTAAATCTAGGGAGTGGGTCCATGCAGCTGGAAGGAATATCAATCACCTGTTCTGAATTTCTGACAGTCATGGCCTGCACTTGGGCAGTAGAAGCCTGCCACAGTTGGGGGCAGAGGCAGGACAGCGGGACTAGAGGCGAGGTGGAACTGGTGGGGAGGATGGCAATGGAATGTGTCTTTGGGAACTAAATCTAGGGAGGGAATCAGTTCAGTTGACGTGAGGGTGATCGACCTGTTTTGACTGGTCATATGACTTTCATATCCCTTTTTAATTTGGTTGCCCTTCACACTACCGTTTCATCACTACTCTCCAACACACTCTATTTATTATTCAATTAATGTTAAACTTAGAGTGCTATATTTTTTACAAAGCTGGTAAAACTAGAATATCATTTAATTTTATGATATTCAAGTTATAAACATAAATATACAGCATACATATAGTGTATTCTAATGAAGAAATTTTTTAAATTTTTTTTTGTTTGTTTTAAGAAACAAGGTTTCTCTCTGTAACAGCTCTGGCTGTTCTGCAACTTGCTCTGTAGACCAGTCTGACCTTAAACTCACAGAGATCTGCCTGCTTCTGTCTTTTTTTTTTTTTTATTGAGAAAAGGAAAAAAAAAAGAATCCGCCTTTTCCCAGCCTCCCATTTCCCTCCCCCTCCTCCCACCCTTCTCCCCCTCCCCCTAGCTCCTCTCCCCCTCCCTCTCCAGTCCATAGAGCAGCCAGTGTTCCCTGCCCTTTGAAAAGTCCAAGGTCCGCCACCCTCTGTCCATGTCTAGGAAGGTGAATAACCAAACAGGCTAGGCTCCCACAGAGCCAGAACATGAAGTAGGGTCAAAACCCCGTGCCATTGTCCTTGGCTTCTCATCAGCCCTCATTGTTCGCCATGTTCAGAGAGTCCGGTTTTATCCCATGCTTTTTCCGTCACAGTCCAGCTGGCCTTGGTGAGCTCCCAATAGATCAGCCCCATTGTCTCAGTGGGTGGGTGCACCCCTCGTGGTCCTGACTTCCTTGCTCATGTTCTCCCTCCTTCTGTTCCTCATTGGGACCTTGGGAGCTCAGACCAGTGCTCCAGTGTGGTTCTCTGTCTCTATCTCCATCCATCGCCAGATGAAGGTTCTATGGTGATATGCAAGATATTCGTCAGTATTGCTATAGGATAGGGTCATCTCAGGTTGCCTAACCTCAGCTGCCCAAGGGACCAACTGGGGACATCACCATGGGCTCCTGAGAGCCACTCCAGGGTCAAGTCTCTTGCCAACCCTAAAGTGGCTCCCCTAACTAAGAACTGTGGTTCCGTGCTCCCCTGTCCAAACTTCCTCCATCCCACTCCTCCTGTTTCCCCAAGTTCCCCCCCCCTCCTTCCCTTCTAACTTTTCTCTCCCCAGTGTTGGGATTAAAGAAAGGCATGCGCCACCCCTTCCCAGCTTAGAATGTTTCAAAGGCGAGAGTAGTTAAAGATTACATTGTCGAACTCTTCTCAATGACGACACCAATGTTTTGAAATTTAAATATGCAGCAATATGTGTGTGTGTGTGTGTGTATGATTACAAATATTTTAGGCATATAGAAAGTTTATGATGGTAAATGATTATGGGTTTCAAATACTTTTTGGTAAAGACATCAATCAACTAGTAAATTAATTTTAATATGCCCACACAACAACTATTTCACTGACACTACAAAATCAGGCAGATAGCTTTCTTAGCTAATGAAATTAGAGTTTTTGCCAGGCATGGTGATAGGCTTGAGAGATGAATGAACTGGCATCAGGACTTCTAGACAAGACACAGCTACATAACATGTTCATGGCTAGCTTGGGACACAAGCAACCTTGTGGAAGAATAGTCTTTATTTTGTTATCCACAGTCCTTAAACAAGATCTGAATTATGTACCAAGATGTCAACAGAATAGGTAAGACTAAAATGCATATATCAAATATTCAGGAGGAATACTGTAAATTAAGCCATAACAAATGGTATTAAAGAATGAAGAATAGCCATTAAGTGGGTATTACAGGTAAGAACTTTATTCATGATTGTTTTCAGGGGCTTGTAAACTTGGTTATCTTAAAGTAATAACCTCAACATATAAAGGAAAAGAACCAGTCACATGTACATTGACATTAATAGATGAATTAAGAGTCGGGTGTTAGAGTAAGGAAGTGATGTTTGGGCAATGATACACAGAAGTCAGTGGTCTGGGAAGTCCTTCTAACAACCTCCCACCTACAAGTCAGAATCTGAGTTCTAAATAGAGATGAGCAGGCTTACTCTTGAGCTCTTGCTTATAGAGTCTCTTACTGGGAATAAGAGAAAGACTTGCAGCCGGGCTGTGGTGGCGCACGCCTTTAATCCCAGCACTCAGGAGGCAGAGGCAGGTGGATCTCTGTGAGTTCGAGACCAGCCTGGTCTACAAGAGCTAGTTCCAGGACAGGCTCCAAAACCACAGAGAAACCCTGTCTCAAAAAACCAAAAAAAAAAAAAAAAAAAAGAGAAAGACTTGCCTACTGATAACAGCCTGGCAAAGGGTCCCTCTGTAGAGATGAGACCAGAAAGCAAAATAGACAACAATAATGTTTTTTTTTTATCTTAAATGATATTTATATTGCATCAGATGCAGAGGAGACACCAAAAAACTTAAGATGTTCCACCAATTCCAGTCAGAAAAATAGGGACATTGACCGAGTTGTCCTGGAGAATGTCCTATCCAAAGTGTGTTCCAAAAATCTTTGGTCAGCCACCTAGACCTCGGTGTTCTTGGGTATTTTTCTTCATTTCTGGGGGTGTGGACCTACAAAATCGGAGTTGGAAAGCTTCACAGTTACCTTGGGGGAATTAACGGAGGTCATATCTTCCATGTTTCTCTGATGGTGCTTCTCAGTATCCTGGGTAAAATACTGGCAAAAGCTCTGTCAGAAGAAAACTTCAGTACTATTACTGCTAATTTCCCTAAGGAATACCCTATTAGCAGAAAGAGACAAATACAAGGAAGAAGTGAAAGTGACTGCAAGTGTGATTATGAGAAGGTCTCCTTCCAGATCCAAATTAAACCATGATACAGAGATCACCACAGTGCAGAGGGAGCTGGAGCCAATCAGAATGTCCCTGTGCTCTCTGGGGCCATAGCATAGGCAAATAATGAAAATTTTATTTGTCCTTAAATGAGGATTGTAGGACTTGGAAACCAGCTTTGGAAATTTCTAGCATGAGCAGAAGGGAAACACACCCCCAGGCCTAGTATTCGGTAAGTAGCATGCATTCATGCCATGGCACACTAGCGAGAATAACCCTGAAAGCGCAGTCAGACACTATTCAAAATTAAGATTCTATATCACAATGTGAAATTCCTTGAAGTTTTGATTTTCCATAAGTTTTTCCATATAGTTTTTCCATAAGGACATGTTTATATTAAAATGCTTTCTTCACAAGAAAAAATAATTTCTGTGTGTCTCTTTTGCTTATGCTATGGACACCAGAGGGACAAGTTTTATTAGTCTGTTAACAGTATCACAAGGAGGATGACATCTCCTTAAGTTGCACCACTAAGACTGCTGTCAATTGAACATGCACAGCTGGAGCTCTAGAGAACCAGAAACAGTGAGAGACTCCCTTCACCATCACAATGAGGAGGTCAAAAGACAATTGGAGGGAGTCCCACAGGGGGTCCCTTTTCAGTTCCACAATGGGACAGTGGAATTGAATTTAGATTGTCAGATTGGGTAACATGTACTTATACTTGCTGAGCTATCTCACTGCTCCCTCACTGACACCCCACTTGACACCCCACTTGAAACAGGGTGTCATGTTGCCCAGGATGGTCTCAAACTCATGTGTAGACTAGACTCACCTGTCCTAATCTTTCTGCATCTGTCTTCAAAGGCCTGCATTATAGGCCTACAGCCAACACCCATTTTATGTAGTGCAAGGGATGTAATTCAGAAATTTCCAAATGACAGGTAATTACAAATCAGTCTTATCTCCATTGCTCTTTCAATTTTTAATCAATTTCTTTTAGAGGTATTTTAATTTCAAATAAAAGTTAAGTAGAATGTGAGTCCCCATGGACTTCCACGATTTCCTGCAATGTGGACATTGTGTATGGTGTTGCACATATTGTCAGTGGACTTAGACAGTGTTTATCATTGTCACCCAGCATCCATAGTTAGCATTAGCTTGCCTGAGAGTTATACATTTTATGAGTTTGATAAATGCATAATGGCATGCATCTACCATTGATAAATAAGATATAATTTTAAAAGTTCACACTTAAACTTTGTCTGAAAATCCCATTATAGCCTGGAGTGGTGGTGCATGCCTTTAATTCCAGTACTTGGCAGGCAGATTCTGATTTCAGGGTCACCCTAATGTACAGAGCCAGTTCCAGGATAGTCAGAAGTAAAATACCATTATGAAACCCAAAAGGTTGTACACAATTGAATATTGCTCAGCTTTAAAGATAAATGATAAGTTGATATGATGAAAACAAAATTATACTGAATAAGGTCACTTAGGCAAAGAAAAACAAATACCTCGTTTTCTGCACTAAATAAAGGGCCCAGTTTCAATTCTATTGCTTTGTGTACATGAAGTACATGGGGAAGTCAGGAAACTACAGACAGAACACTGACATGGGAAGGAATGAAGAGAGGAGAACAGAATATACGTGGGAAGAACTCAGAGAGCGGGAAGACCGGGGGCAGAAAGACTCAGTAAGGCAGTGTGGACCTAGAACTGAAAAGTTGACAAAAATAAAGTGAGGAAAGTACTGATGATCAGGCAGCCTTTAAAAAAATAGCAATACGAAAGAGGATAATAGAACATATGTAAATAAGAAAGAAAATGGTGAGACTATTGGGAATTAAAGGTTTAAGTGGGTCTGAGAAAAGGAGGGGTAGTGGCTGAGTTAAATAAGCTTAGGATATATAAAGAAACATTATGGAGTACCACTAATTTTGTAAGATCTATCTATCTATCTATCTATCTATCTATCTATCTATCTATCTATCTATCTATCTATCTATCATCTATCTATCATCTATATTATATCATATATTATATATGAAAGAAAGAGGTTTTTACAGAGGTACCCCACGTTAGTCAATAATTTTGATCCAAGAGACGTGGATCATTAGATTAAAAATCTCAGTCCCAGGTTTGTCTTACTCCCAGTGGGCTTTGGTTAGAGAGGCTTCAGTGGCACCCAAAACAATAGATTATTGCCAATGTTCTTGTTTGTCCAGTATAACTAGAGTGTCACACACTACTGTTAAGGAAACCATACACTTTGATTGCAAGACACAAAGAAATTATTCTTGATCTGACTTGGAAACCCTCCCTTCTGGTCAGATTTCATCGTTCTGGAAAGTTCAATGCAGGCTCCTCGGTTAGAGAAGACATCAGCTGTAGAGGCCAGAGGAAGCCCTGAGTAAGTGAAGTCTTGTGAGTATGTGCACGTTGGCATAGCCACAACCTCTAGAGCTGACTCATGGGAAATTAGGAAAGTTGTTGCCCATATGTGGCAGGCTCAAGAGGCATGACAAAGCTTTGTTCAGGAGTCTGAATCTGCGTGTTTATAAACTATTGATCAGGGTGTGAGAAGATTAACAGTGGTGACTATTTCCTCTGGATGTTTACAACCTCAGACTTTGAGTACACAGACTTCCTACCAAGACTGACTAACCATTTTTCACTGTGCAATGCTTCATGAACACGCCGAGATTCCAAGTTATGGTAGTATTAGAGAATCCCAACTGACCCACCTTCATTGTACACGTGTCTCATCCACCTGTCTCTCATTCCCTAATCTCTCCTAGCCAGAGTCACAGGACCCAAGTCAAGATCTTATCTAGTACTTAACCCTGCATACTGTACTATAAACCAGTCAGGCAGGGTGTGCCGACTGGTGTAATAGAGGAAAGGGAACATTCTAGAAAAGTCATATGTCATCACAGAGAAACTTTAAATGCTTTGCTAAATGTTCATGCTGTCAAACTTCCTTCTAAATACTTCTTTGTATTCCACAGATTTTGCTGTTCCCAACCTTGGTTTCTTATAAAGTTGTTATTCCAGTAGGCAGTGGTTAAAGAAGAGATGCTTTACTACTAAAAGTACTGAGAATAAGTAACTACATTTGGTCATCTGTAGAGGGAATGTTTATATCAACCCCCTTTTCTTTGAGGTTCAGAGAACATCATGAATAAGGTGGGAAGACAGCATGTGAGATCCAGAAAATAAGGAGAAATGTTGCCTTCTGAATATAACATGGATGGAATACTTGGTTATCCACACAAAGTTTGCACAAGATAAAGCCAGTTATAAATTCCAGTAGGAGTAAGAAGGTGTTTTGGAGGTATCCCCAGTAGTTGAGGGGATAGTGTCAGTTGATGGATACTGGAGGAGGGAGAGTCATTCTCTTTCTTTTTTTTTAGCAGTGTGGACCCTGATGGGTTTTCCATGCTGCCAAGGATAACCTCATACTCAAAGATATATGGAAAGTACTAATTGCACTCAAAAGAGTAAAAAGTAATTAATAAAAATCATAAAAGTTCATGAAGTTGGGTGAGATATCAACGATAAAGAGTCCTTGGAAGAACTTGAGAGAGAAGGAGAGAGAGTAATAGATTTGATCAAGACATATTTACGATGTTTTCAAAAATAAATAGTAATAAGTAAAATTAAAGAAAAAAACTTTACTTCCAAATTTTTTCTCAATATTTTCAGAATGCTGAACATTTCATGCTGGAATACAGGTGTCCTTTCATGTGTTACCATACATGACTTCAAATAGAATAATAGAATAATCTTAATCCCAATGTATGGTTGATATATTGAAACAACTTATGCTCATTTTAAATAAACATTTTAAAGCTATTTTACTTTATGTGTGTGTATGTGTGTGTGTGTACATGTGCATATGTAAGCATGGCACAGCACATGCGTGGAGTTCAGAAGACAGCTTACAGAAGTCTGTTCTCTCTTTCTACCACATGAG
This sequence comes from Microtus ochrogaster, assembly GCF_000317375.1. NCBI lineage: Eukaryota > Metazoa > Chordata > Mammalia > Rodentia > Cricetidae > Microtus > Microtus ochrogaster. The sequence continues at coordinate 45,602,081 of NC_022031.1, read as the reverse complement.
CCTCAGGACTCAAACAGCTCACCAGGCTTTGTGAAACATGTCTTTACTTGCTGAGCAACCTCTCCAAGTCTATGTTCATTTTAATGCTGAAAATAAGAGCTAGCGATTTTAATTTTATTTTTCAGAGGTCATTAATGAGTACGTTGATAGATATATAAGAGAAATTCCTATTTTTGAAGTGGTTAACCACTGAAAAAGGTGATTAAGAATACAAGGTGAGGAGTAATAGCAATGCCATCTGCTCTGGATTCACAAGCACACAAAATCTGTGTGCTGTGGCAAACATTATGGTTACTTCTGCTCTCAGTTTGCCCATTGGGAAAGTGAGAGTGATGATGCTTGGTATGACATGTGCAATCAATAATCTTGCTAGCTGATACCTTTGTTGTAGTTATGGTTATATTATTACATCTTATTTATAGATGATTGACACCTTCTGTTATCACTAAAGGGTTTCAATGAAACCCTTAACATTAAATGAGAAACAAACTTTGCGTATGCCTGCTTCACACTCTGGAAAACAGTACACTGGTTATGACGCTTGAGTAATTATGTGAACTCAACTCAGCTGTGGTGCTTGGCAGGCAGTATTCTTCTAAATGATAGCAGCATGCTTCAGGAGGCATTAAAACATACCAAGCTGAAGGCTATCAATTTTACCACCTGAGAGGTGTGCTAATTAACCAAATCACAGAGCCTAAAATATCTTCTCCATTATATCCAAGGCGAGGAACAGTTGAGTCCATAGATTCATTAGCTTTTACACTTCTGACTTTTGCTTTCAAAACACCAATGGTGCCTTCTATCTGCAAGCTTTCTGCAGCATTGAGTTGCAACCTGAGGTCACCTAATTATAGAACAAAATGTTACTGAGCAGTCACAAATGTCTGGCTATTGGCATTAAACTAACCCTGTTTTGAAATTCAGCTCCCCTATACTTTTACATTACTTTGGAATAATTAGTTGAAGCATATTGCTCTTTCTAAAAATTAAGGACGTGTGCTTTCTTAAATAGTGTAATGAGGATTAGCCGAGATACTCTTAATGTGCTTACAATAGTCTGGGGTGTGATAATCAATGACTTTCTGCTTTGCCTTTCTTCCTTTGTCTTTAGTACTCAGTGGAAGACCTTCTGAGAAGCTTTTATGTGGTAGCCTTACTTTAAAAGGCGTTTAATTGGACTGTGGGATTATACTGGTCTGCCAGAATGCATTAGATATTCTGTGTAGCGCGAACCCGAGGGCTTGAGTTCAGTGTCTTCTCTAAAATGGATCAGCAGGTTTATGGCAGTGTATTTGGGGCTCTAGGGTTTACTTTGTTCAGCAGACAGGCCTTGGCTGTCAGAGTGAAAGATTTTATAGAACACACACAGAGAATAAATATGGTTTTAATTCTGGTACTGCAGCCAAAATGTTTTCCATGACCATGGCATCTTTGCTTCATTGCCATTTTCAATGAGTCTTTCTATGGAATTATTTTATAGAAAAGAATGCTTTCAAGTATTTCTGAGCCAGTTACTAAAGTACTTTATTTCAGTCAAAACCCATGCACATTCAATTCTATAGTGGATGAATTCAGGATGATGAGTTAGTTTAGTTTTATGACACACTAAAAGTTTATCACTTCTCCAGGAAAACTTGGAAATGGTGTGTTGAACATAATCTTCAGAGATTGGTAAAAATTGTAAGTTTGGGCATTGGAGAGATTAAGTGATTAAGAGAACTCAACGCTATTGCAGAGGACCCATGTTCAGTTCCCAGAAGCCAGATATCACAACAACCTACAGCTCCAGTTTCAGGAATTCTAATGGCACTCTTTCTTTCTGTGGGTATCTGCACTCATACACACACACACACACACACACACACACACACACAAAGTTAAACATAAAATAAGTATTTAAAAGGTTGTACATGTATTCACATTATTCCTGTAACCTGCAATTACCCAAAGCATATAAACATACGTGGACTTATATATGCTGGTTGATGTGATAACACTGTGACCCTTCATGTGTGCTCCCCCATGTGCTGTTACATAAGCATACATTGCCTTGTGAAGGGTGCTCACTCCAGTATGTGAACAGTGAATACGTCCCCCTGTTCACAACAGTTTACAGTGAGTCTGATACAAAGACCTATAACTCTTTGATAAAAATTAAATGTACAGTGTGTTCATTTTGTTGTTACTGATCTATTTCATTGGGAATGTTTTTTTTATTTTGTTTAAATAAATCTTTAAAATTCTACCTTTAAAAACTGGATGATAATAATAAAAAGATGACAAAATGTAACCTTACTCAAGATTTGATTTTCCTAGCCACATGCAATAACTGGGATGGTAAAATGTGGTTACAGACTAAGGTGTGCTGTCTATTTAAAGTATCCAGTTTCATAGGTTAATAGAAGCACAAGAGAGAATAGTAGGGTACAATTACTATAAATGAAATAGAAAAAGCATGTAGGTAAGACCTTTCTGGAGAGGGTATAGGAGTAGCAACACAGAGAGAGATGAAAGAAGGGACAATCAACAACACTCAGATATTTCAAAAAGTGTTTGTTTAAAATTAGATGATATAATATTTTATATATATGGATATATATTATACATACAGATATAGTATGTATATATGGATATATATGGACTGATATAATATGTATGCATATATGTATATACAAAATCTGAAATTATGCCTCCATTTGTGGTGACAATGCTTTCTCCAAAATCAATACATTACTCAGGGCCATAAGTCCTGGTCATAAGTCCTGTTTAATGGCAGGGAATTCATGTATGGTGTTGCAAACTTATTCAAGTACCAGTGGCTGGTGAGGCTGTGGAACTCAGAGGAGAACCTACTACTTCCACTTTCCTGAAGCAGTATAATTTCCATCTGTACTATAAATATGTATCCTTGTATTGAAAGATTGCCATTGTTATGCGGGTGCTCCTGCCGCAAGACTGCAGTGCCCATGTGTCAGTAAAGGGTGTGGAGATAAGCCACTTTAACAGTTACAGGGAAGAGTCTGCCCTATTGTTCATGAACAGCTGCTTATATAGTGGAAGCCTATTGACTGAGATTGGCTAGCACATTACTTTGTAATGGATAGTGCACTCTCATACCACCTGGGTCTCTAGGCTGTGGAAGAAACACATGAGAGGAGAAGTGGAGAATGCGGACTCATCCCTTGTCCAGGGACCAGCGACTGGCTTCAAGCTACTTCAGAATTCTGTGTTCTGACTTCTAGGGCATGGTGTGTCATGCTTGCTTTTAAGAAGCGGTGTGCCAGGTAGGCTGACTGCTATTTTATCCTACAAAAGATAAGCATAGTTCTGACCCCTCCTTAAGGAGACCTATTTTTATAGCAAACCAAGACCATTATGGAAAGTCACCACTTGCCAAAATGTGGAAAGCCATTGACCATGGAGTGCCTACCCCCTCAGTAATACATTTACAACACAACCGTACACTTAAGGCTCATGGGACATTGTAGAAGAAAGGGGTAGAAAGGGTGCAAGAGCCAGAACACTAGGATATTTGTGCTGCAAAGTAGTCTGGTAAAAATATAAGTTAATAACTAAAGAAAGATAAATAAATAAATAAATAAAATATAACTAAATCAATAGTAAAGAAGGCGAGAGAGGTTACAGAGGAGGGACTGGAATTGGGTGGAGATGGGATGAATATGATAAAATATTGTGTATGAAATTATGAAAGGATGAAACTGAAAACTTAAAAATAATATATAATATACAGTTACAAAAGGAAAGTCATAAAACAAAAACATTGTAAATATAAACTTCTAGATTAATCATTGATTATTTAATATTTTGCATTAATATACATTATTAAAATGTTTCATGTTTTCTCTTTGCTTTTAAAATGTAGCTTCTAGAAATATTAGAGTGATGTATGTGACTCACATGTATACAAAATTGACAATGTCTACCTCTATAATATCTCATGCATATTTCCCATAGCTTCTTAGACTATCTTAGACATCTGCTAAAAAGGTCATACCCTATATTAATATATTATCCCAGTTTCTTTCTTTTCTTGAATTTATGTTTTTATAACTTATGAACAACCAAAAATATTTATGAAGGTTCAATATTGGTCCTTACATCTTGGTAGTAGCCGGCAGCAGTCAAATTAGACATAAGATGCACTCAGCAATAGAAAAATTAGTGTCGTATACTGGGAAACTAGCTAGACACTTGTCCAGGGCTAGTGAGGTCATAGACCTTAGAGAACATACTACTGCCACTTTTCTAGACCATCGTAATTCTTAGATGTATGCTAAAACTCATCCTTACACCAACAGCTAAGTATAGCTCTCACCCCTCATCAAAACCTCTTCTCAGTAGACAGAGACCACTTCAGATAAATATAACTGCTCGAAATGCACAGACCAGCTGAATGTTGGATAACCAGCCCCAGCTGCTACATCTATGATGTAACTTCTACACTTAAGGTTTAAGTAGTGAGAGAAGAGGAGGCATAAAAATTGTGAGAACCAGAGGACCACATAGTCAGCTGTAAGACTGTGTCCAAGAATATAGAAATCTCCATCCAACAATATGGCTGCCTAAACAAGACCTGAGAAAATACTAATAGGCTAACACAGGCAGTGAAAATCTCATGGGATCTCACTTCTAGATAGAGAGATATTATAACAAATAGTATTTCTTTGTATGGGTGAATTGTGAATTATTTAATATTGCTTAGTTTTGCAATTTTGGAAATAATATTAAAACAAATACATTAGATATAAGGTTCTTCCGTGATTTCCTTGGTTTCTCATTCTAATGTATGGACTAGTTCACCATATTAATGCATATAAAGTTAATCAATTATCTCCATGAGAGTACAATATTTTACAGTTTTTAAACATATATTTACTGTTTTCTAGAGACTATAATTTGATATTTTCTATATTATCCCTATTAAAAACTAATTCTAATCCTCTATATTTCTATTGGTTCACATGTACAGTAATAATTTAAAGAAAATATGAGATATTGCTTAGCTGTCCTTTACATATTCACATGAGAATAGGCATGCTTACACTGAGACTTTAATAGACTTCATGGATCACTGTCATCTACAAGACTGTAAATAGAATTTTGTGGTTGGACATGGGATGAGGGTTGCTAAAATTAGTGAGTGAACTGTTAGCACTTCGCTTATTGTAATTGCGTGTCTCTCATCTTTGCGGGCATGCCATACTTTCCAATAAATGTGATATGCAGAACTACCTTTGGTAAAATGATTAATTTTGGTTTGGATTGAGAGTTTGGCCATTGTCTTTTCTCACAGAGCATAATGTTTACATTCTTACATTAAATATGGGCAATTATATTGAAAATGCATTTTCTAACATTTTCCAAATTCTTAAATGGTCCTCTGAATGGGGAAGAATATTAATTCCAAAAGCTGGGTTAATATGCTATAATTTTCTAGTTATGTCAAATTTCTAGTTAATCTTAAATTTATTTATAATCTTACCAGTGACTTCTATTATTCAAAGCATAAATTGATATAAGTAATTCCTGCTTATAAATTTTTCTGCCTTAGATAACTGATGCTTATTAAAATAAATATCAATAAAAGCATTGCATTATTGTATTTACATAAATAAATTGATCTTATAATTGGTATAATTATTTAAATGCATTAATATGTCCTTCTTATGCACAACATGCATCTTTTAGTTTATACTATAAGAATTTTGCCCAAATTCTTTAGATATTATGGTTCAAAATTATTAGCTATATTTACTCTCATCTCCGAGAGCACATTTTGAATCACTATACATTAGATTATTGCCACATTTTCCTATTTTTATGCATTTTAAAATATGACTACTTAGGTTTTAATGTTCTGTTTGATGCAGATTCACTGACACTTTCTTTAAAATCTTATAAAAATCACTTCTGCCATGAATGACACCCTAGACTTACAGTTTCAGAAATATTTGGTGATCATTGCCTGGATCCACAGCATCACTTAAGATTTTGAATGATTTTCGAATCCCTTATTTATTGCAACATAACAAGCCACCCCAAAACCAAGTGCTTTAAAACAAGAACAATTTATCACTATTCAGGAGCTCTGGTCAGCTGTGAGGTTGTAATGAGATAGGCCCAATTTATCTCAGCTGGGCCTTGCTCATGCATCTGAGCTCCCTGGCGGGAAGACAATGCTGGCTGCTCCAAGGTGACATCTTTCTTTGTGTAGTAAACTGGCCTAGGCTTGATCATCTGCTAGTGTTCAGAGTTCCAAAGTGGAAAGCATGCTAACACACCGGAGGTTCAAGCTTGCAGGTGGCCGAGTGTGATTCACAGTTCTCTGAGGATCAAGACAATTCACAACGCTTGATTCAAAGGATGGAGAAACAGACTCCAGTTCTTGGTGCAATAGCCTGCAAAGCACAGCAGCAAAGGGTCAGTGTGGGCTCTGTCTGTATTCTTTGCTGTCTACTGTGCTCATCAGACTTGCTATGTCATAGCTTCTAGACAGTATTAAGAATGCTTTGTCAACTCGTTATTCTGACACAGATCAAATCAGAAGGAAAATAAATGTCGGTTTCTATATTATATGCTTATGTTTCTCTTATATTTGGTTATTTGGGGGGTTATAACTTCCAAATATAATGAGCTGATGTCTCTGTATGTTCTAGTGCTGACAAAACTGCTAAACTTTTTCCTAGAATCAGCTTCTCTTGAGTCCTCCACTCAAGATTTCTTCACAGTAGGATGTTCTCTTCAGGGGCACTTGCATGTGAGACTTCTGAATCTTCTTTTCCTATGTATTTCTCAGAGCCTGTTCTGACATTTTAAGAGTTACTCTGAAGGTGTTTCGTGCAATTCACCAGGAACAAATTCAGGTTTGCCCTTTTGCTCTGCCACAGGATAATTCATTTAGACCCAAATTCTGTCCTTAAAACATCTCTGATAATTTAATTAGGCTGCTCATATTAATGCACGTGCGTGGCAACATTAATTTTATGTGCTAAAGACACACATTGTACCTATATCTGGCCAGATTTTAATCTTTTATTCACTTACTTTTTTAAATTTATTAAATTTTAACTCAACAGTAATTACTTTTTAGTATTTCCCCTTCCCTTTCCTCCTATCCTGAAAGGTGTGATGTAAGGATTTACTATTATTAAATTACACACCTGAATTAATATGTTACTATTGAGCCTGGTCCAGCAATGGAAGATGTGATTAAGGAAAGAAAGACAAGTTGCGTAAAATCTGCAATCACCAATGTTTTGCTGTCATACTTCTTAACCTTAGGGAAACTTCTTACTAACATACTATGAAGAAAATATCTATTTGAAAAGTAATAAAATACTTTATCTTAAATGCAAATTGTTTTCATGTGTAACATTCAAATATAGTCTATTTAGTAATTCTATTATATCAAAAATGCTATTCTAGGGGATGACTCAGAACATAGCTCATGACTCCTGAAAATTTTTCTTAGAAATATTTTTATGTCACACATCTGCCCACATGTATATACATATTTATGTAAAGCTAATAATTATAATTAAAATAGATATCAAAGTTAATCTTCCATTATTTCTGGATATTTTCCCACTACTTAAAAATACTTTTTTCTGAATATCTAGATGCTCACATGCTCACATGCATATTAAATTATATATATATATGTATATGTGTAGATGTTACACATTTAAAGGTTTTCATGAATGTGATAATTTGCTCAAAGTGATTTGGAGGACTGTTGTTAGGATAGCTCTGTGTTTTGAATTTTAATTGTGCTTTATTTTAGGTTATTGGGGAGAATATCCTATAACTATATTACTGAACTGGAAGGGGAAAACCAATTATAAAATATTTTACTTCAACGAGAGCAGGCAAACTTACAGTCTTCTACACATAAAATACTGCGTTGTAATTTAACACAGTACCTGTTCATGGCAAAGATCTTCTCATTGGCTCTTTCTACTGTTTATGATTTCAAAGTCATGGCTCTGTAAGCTCTCACACAGGGTAACACGGTGCCATTCTTTACATGTGTGCTTTCCTGTGTTATTATATACAGTGTCTCTGTCCCTGATCTCGGGCAGTTCTATAAGCCACAGCTCAAATAAAAGCTGTATTCTTGAGGTTTTCTAATGCCTTGGGGGTGAATCTCTCTCTCTCTGTCTCTCTGTCTCTCTGTCTCTCTGTCTCTCTGTCTCTCTCTCTCTCCTCCTTTCTCTTCCTCTTCCTCTCCCTCTCTCTTTGTCCCCCCTTCCTTCCCTCTACCTCTTTCTCTCTCTTCTTTCTCTTCTCCAAGCCTTTGAGATTTCTTTCTTTGGCAGTAATGATAATTACCTTTTGTTTTCCTATCAAGCTCCTTTCTTCCCATTACAATATTGTTAAACGGCCTTTCTGCCCTGTTCCTTTGTGGCTCCTTTATTTCTGGCAGGTAGCCTAGCTTCTAGTACACAACTGGCTGCTTTATAAATGTCGGCTCAAAAACTAAAGGGTTGAATGCTGCGTTTACAGAGCAGCAAGGGAAGAAATATGCAGAAAGAGGATGGCATATATTAAAAGCAATTCCATTTTTTACAAATGGAAAAAAAATCAATGAAAGACAAGATTTTTCTAAGACCCGGGTAAGAATGTGCATGGTCAAACATTCTCACAAGCGAGAAAGTGAAAGGAAGAGAACAGGACAGGGCCACCTGTTAAGGTATAGAACTCAAGGTTTTCCCTTAAAATGCAATGAATCACCTATCATATATCATCCAAGGTAGAATTTTGATATTTTCAAAGTTAAGTAACATGTTTCTTGATATATCTCCTGGATAGACCTAGACAGAAGAGACACATAAACAGTAAAAACATACATTTTTATAGTCTGTTGACTAGAATATAGGAGAAAATATGTGTGCAAATTAAGCACAGATGTTTCTGTTAGCAATGTTTTGCAGCATTTTTGCCAGTTCCTTAAGGGAAGTGGCATTTTAAAATTGGAATGGTTTAATAAGCATTTGCACACATGTATAGTTTAGTACATGTTTATATATTTATATATGTGTATATGTGCATATGTATATGTATGTATTTATAGTTCTGTCTCCTTTTATTAACTTTTTTATAAAAATCATGGAAATTAAAAACATCACACACCAAAAATTAACCAGATTCTAATTCCTTTTATTATTATGAACCTCTATACAGTTAGAATAAAATCATACTTTATTAAGGGAGCAGTATGATCAACTCTCTAAAATAAACATGAATTGTTTCCAAGATAACGTCTTTTAACAATTTTCAAAATTTTCTTATGTATAATCATTATAGATGTAGTTATTAATTATCACTTGTATACAATCTTTGCTTCTATAATCTATTCTATAAGTGATGTTGATTTACTTTTCCTGAGTTATCTTTATACAGCAAGACAGTTCTTTTATAATGCTGTCTCAAATGACACCCTATTGTCAAGATCAAAGATTCCAGAGGGCTGTATTAGGCAAATGATCTCCTTTTTCCTTTAGGAGAGTCATATTGCTATTTGAAGGATGAAGATCAATAGCTCCATTAGGAAGCAACTCTCACAGCAACTGTTAAGCTGGATCTGTTTCTTAAAAGTTTTGATACTGGGAGAATAAGTTTTTCTCATATCCTGCTGTTTCAAGTGAAAATAACGCATACCCATTTATTTGAACAAACAGCTTGTGATCAGGTAAGAAGCAAATAGTAGCAGTTTCTTTGCAGACAGTTCCATAGGAGACGGGGTCTCCTACTGGGATCATCAGGACTTGCAGATCACGTCACATCTTCCAAACAGTGGGAGCTGTATCCCTCATTCTCCTTGCTTTAAACTGGTCTCTTAATACTTACATGTCTATCCAATTACTCAGCCAGATTAATCTATCGAAAGGCTACTCTCTTGATTGTCCCCTGCTCCCCTGTCTTCAGTACCTAATTTCCATATAGTTATTATATTCACAGAGAGCGGATAAATTTTCCATTGCATTCTAATGATAGATCCAGTACAAAAAGAAAATGATTGCTTACCTTTTCTTTCCCAGTGAAGCTCTGATATATTCTTGTGAACCTGATAATAACAACCGTTCACATTTACCAAAGCACCTGTAGTTTAAGCAGTAAATTAGGTTTTCTCTATTTATGTGTGTAATAGCTACCTCGGCATTTCTGAAGTGTATTTTAATAGGTGAGAGGGGCCTCAATATGTCCTGACTTAATTCAAAGACATCATTTTGGATCAAACCCCAAAGATGCTACTCAAATATATTTTGACACACTGCTACTAAGTTTGTATTTTGAAAGAAAAGTGTGTTCATACTGTTGCAACTAACTTCCCAAATCTACATGGTAGAAGTTAAATTTTATGATTTGCATATGAAGATTTGAATTATTTGATAAGATCATAAGATTTCTTGCTGCATTAGTAATATTTCCTTGTGTATGCACTGAAAACAAGTCATATTAAATGGCTGTGATCTGCCAGCCTAGCCTCTCCCCATGCCTCCATGGTTTGCCCCTTAATGTTCTTTCTGTCTCCAATTAACTTCAGTCTTTATCTAAACTATATTCATTCTCTTCTTTTTAAACTTAGTTCCAAGATCTTTTGACTCAAGCATATACTTTGATTTTTCTTTCAAGAGAGTGGACCAGGCTGGCCTGGAATCAGAGAGATATTCCTGTCTCTGCCTCCTAAGTGCTGAGATTAATGGTGTGTGCTGCTATGCCTTGCCTGAGCACACACTTAACCCTGTTATACTGTGTGTCAGATTCTAGGACTAGTACTTGAAATATGATTCAATTTAAAATGTATACTTCTCTTTTTTTTCAAAACTTAGTGACAGGAAAGACTATATATTATTTACTGATTTTTAAGAACTCACCTCTCCTGATTTGTCAAATGCTTAATAAACAGTTGTAAAAATGAATGATTACTTTTCTCATTCTCTATGATTAATTATAATGACTGAACAAGTGTCAACATATAAATAGTATATACACATATATAAATGGTAATGAACTGTTTCACTGATTTTAGTTTAAAAATTAACAAATAAAAATGAAAAACTTTAAAAATTAAGTTGTTTTGATTTTGTTTCTTGCTGCTTTTCTAGATGATAACAATTTTAGACTATTAGCCTCATGCAGTTGAACAATTTGCAAAATTTATCTTTTTAGTTGCTAAACATGGAAAAATAAGCCATCTTCATAATGTGTGAGACAAATGGATTTCTGTCATTAATATTCACTCTACAATCCAAAGATGAAGACTGGGCCATTACTCACAAACATTACAATAATGCAAATATCCTTGAAGTTAATCCCCATGAAAAAGAAATGAACAGTGCGAAAATGGGTAAAGAACTTAGGAAACTTAGGGAAAGAATTCTCATGTATATAAACAGAATGTGCAAATCTATAAACATCATCATTTAGCTAACACACAAGAGTAAATTATTAGAACGCTAAATGGCCGTTTTATTTTTGGCCTGTGTGCAAAGATAAATGATGACAATAGAGTCACTTACATAGTAAACTGAAAGTTTGTTTTTTATAATTTTATTTATTTATTTATTTATTTATTTATTTATTTATTTTGGTTTTTCCAGACAGGGTTTCTCTGTAATTTTTTTTAATTTATTTTTCCATTCAAAAATTTACACTTCCTCCCCTCCCCCCATTCCCCTCTTGCTCCCCCAGTCACCCTCATCCCCCCCTTCCCCCTCCCTCCTTAAGAGAGGGCAGGGAATCCTGCGCTGTGGGAAGTTCAACACCTCCCCCCCCCCACACACACACACTTTGAGGCCTGGGAAGCTTTGCATCCAAATAGACTAGGTTCCAAAAAGCCAGTACATGCAGTAGAAACAAGTCCCAGTGCCTTTATCAATGGTTTCTCAGTCAGCCCCCATTTTCAGCCACATTCAGAGAGTCCGGTTTGATTGCATGTTCATTCAGTCCCGGTCCAGCTGGATTTGGTGAGCTCCCATTACAACAGGCAAACTGTCTCAGTTGGTAGACCAGCCCCTCGCGGTCCAGACTTCCTTGTTCATCTTCTCCCTCCTTCTGTTCCTCAACTGGACCTTGGGGGCTCAGTCCGTTGCTCTGATGAGGGACTTTGTCTCTATCTCCATCCGTCACCGGCCGAAGACTCTATGGTGATATTCGAGATAATCATCAGTGTGATAATGGGGCAAGCCTGTTCTGGTACTAGCTCTTGTAGACCAACCTGGCCTCGGACTCAAAGAGATCTGCCTGCCTCTGCCTCCCAAGTGCTGGGATTAAAGGCGTGCACCACCACAGCCTGGCTAATTTTATTCTTTATAGAATTTCATACACGAACACAGTATTGTTACATCATTCCTCTCCTCATCTTCTACCTTTGCGATTCTTCTCATACTCCTATCCCATATCCTTTTCTCAAAAAACATGTATGTGTATGGACTTAGGACTGACTCCTTAATGTTTCCATAACCTATGGGGGTTGGAACTCATCCTGAGGGAAAAGTGACTCACCAGCCGCTGACTGCCTATTGCTCTTCAACTAGGCTTTGAGACTTCTGAACCTTCTCCCATGCATGTTGACATAGCAACTGAGACATGTTTGGTCTTGTGCAGACAACTATATACTTGAGAGCTCATGGGTACAACATCCCTGTCATGTATAGAAAACAACAGTCTCTTAGGACTTCTGGGATGGGGACATTGTCTTAAACCTCCCTTGAAAATATTGGGGCATTGCAGTTCAAGGACTATGAACATTTTCGGTGGTTTTTTTTTTTTTCCTGTAGTGATTATACATTTGTGAAATCTTTTAAGAACACAGCACCAAAATGGAGCTTAGAAATCTGAATAAATAAGCTCGTTTTTAATAAAGTCCATTAATCCAAATGGCCCCATAATGGATAATTAATTGTGAAAAATCAATTTTATAAAATTTAACAAAGCCATTGCACTTTTAATTAGATTATTTTGCAGTGGTTTGGGTGATATAAGAAGGTAGAAGCCTTCACCAATAACTCAAGTGTGTTTCCTATTACTGCAAAGTAAGTAAGCATATGTTTAGTTTCCTATAATTAGAGTAATCTGAAATTTCCCAGTTAATAAAAAAAAACTATAGTTGTATTAAACATTATACAGGGCTGATTGAATGGGGAGAGCTGGAATATTACAAATTATCAGAAGTATCTTAGCCCCATGCATACTTATTTATTGTCCACTTTGTGTGGCTTCTCACCCTTTAAACTACTAGGTAAATCTTTTGGGAATGTTTAAACTCAGACTCTTAGTTCTGTCAGCCCAAACGCAAGAATGCCATAAGATAACATCTGCAGCCTACAAAAGACATTTCCTAGCTTTACTAAATATCATCTTATATTGTATTTTAACAATGTATTTTTAAAATTCATCAATGTATGGCTTTCCTTGCTCTATTACAATAAACTTAATGGAACTGTTCCTATATGGTAACACAGTGCACAGTGTTTGGTGTAAACTAAGTCTACATCTTTGGGCCATGATCATTCATGTGTAGCTCTAGAATAAACTGTATCTGATTCTAGAATAATCTCTCTCTCTCTCTCTCTCTCTCTCTCTCTCTCTCTCTCTCTCTCAATGGTAGTTTTCATCAAAGTTGTTGTAATGCTGTAATCAAAGTGTCTAAAAAATGCTGAATAAACTTAGTATTCTCTATTTCTGAAGTCCTGGGTGGATTTCAATGGATCAAAATCTATTGGTCATTTGTGTCTCTGTCTGTAGACTTGGTGCGAGTGGTAGGGAACACATTTCATTCTCTTTTCCATTGTCTAGGGGTTCCTTACATTCCACTTCTCTTATCCTCCACCCAGCATCCAAGCAAGTGAAGTAAGCCAGGCTTCCATAAAGCAGTGTTTCTCAACCTTGCTCATGCTGCAACCGTTTAATTTTCTCATGTTGTCGTGACCCCAATCAGAAAATCATTTTGCTGCTACTTCATAACTTTAATTTTGCTACCTTTATGAATTGTAATATAAATATATTATATGCAGGTAGAACCACTGCCTTAAATGATATCACTACCACACTCATGGTCATTGACTCTATGCTGTAATTCACAAGAATTCCCTATTTTATACTCAGGGTTAATTCCATTGAGACAGAAAGTAACAAATTAGAAGCAATGGAAACAATCTTAAACTCTGATAAACTCTGAAGATAAACACAGTGTTCATATAGGACATACTACAATGAGAGAAAACGTAGAAGACATATATAAACTGACCCTTAATTATTACTGTCAAATTATTATTCATGGAAAAGCAACAGCTAAAGTGATTCCTAGAACAGTAGGCCTTGCCAGGTTAACAGGGGTGTAACTGTCTTACAAGAAGGGCAAAGGTCAAGGAAGTGTAGAGTCTTGATGCAGGAAAGTGCATGAATCCCCAGGGACTTATGAAAAAAAATAGCTGGGCAGATACATAGACCTCCCAACCTCTGACTGATTGCTAAAACTTTTGGTTCGAGCACTAGTTCAAGAGTAAAGTCATTACCCTTACAATGGTTAATTTTATTTTTCACATTGGGTAGAAATGGTATGGTCCAAATTCAACATTATTCCACGTGTCCATAGGGCTGTTTCTGGACGGTGTCAGCATTGGAAACTATGGAATCAATACAGGAGTCTGCACTATACTAGAGTGCATAATGAATGGGAAAAGAATCCATTGCACTTCAGTCTCTGCTGTGGGTCTTTGCATCTCCTCCCACCAGCTGTCTTTCATACATAATTAAACTCTGACCTATCAATTACATTTTTTTTCACTGAATAGTGCCAAATTTGATGTACAACTTTTCCCATCATCCTCTTAAATTATGTTTGTTTTTTCCATGATCATTGAGGACATGTCTTACACGAGGATGAAATTAAGTTTGTGCAGATGGTCGACCGACTGACATGCACTATAATATTTTTACTTTCAGTTTAATATCTTCAGTTAATTTAACTGACATTTTAGACATTACCAAACTTAATTCTGCAGGAAGACTTTTACTTTCCTTGCATAATTTACTGTATTTTTTATATAATAATTGAAGATAGGGTCAGGAGTCCAACTAGTGGGTCAAGCACATACCAGAATGAGCTCCCTGAGTAAGCGGAACACCAGAAACAGTGGAAATGCTGAGTGTGGTTGAGGACCTTAAAGCACACTGTGAGGGGTATAAAAACAGGACAATCAGTAGGGTTTGCTGGCTAACTAGTACAGCCAACCTATGAGCTCCACGTTCAGTGAGAGACTGTGTTCGAGAGTAACAGAGGAAGCCATTCAAGCTACATGGATAAGCAAACATAACACAGAAACATATATACATGCAAACACCACATACACAAAACTTATAAAAAGGTACTAGTTAAATTTTTACTGTCAATATTGAAAATACTACTCAGTGAGAAACTAAGGTAGTTAATAGAATTATGAGACGGTTTGTTATCACATATTCTAGACTGCTCTGCTAGCCTGACTCATCATGTGTTTCTCTAGTTGTACCTGAAATATTTTGAAGTAGCTGCTGGGGGAAGGAGAGAGAGAATGCTAACATGCCTTTAAAAATATGTGCACTGCTTATGTTCATATGCATTATTAGCCGCCATTTGAGTTTTACAGAATTTAGCACTATATGGAATTTTTTCACTTGCCTTAGGATATATTCTCACGTGACATGATACAGACAGATACAGGTATAGCCTGTCTGGCGCCTAGCATTCCCAGGAGTGAGATTTCTCGTTCCAAAGGTGTTCCGCAGGGTCAAGTTTCAGAGGTTGGCTCTTCTCTATTCTGCCAGCATAAACACAGAAATCTTTTTTACTCTATGTTTCTATGTTATTACTTTATTTTTATATTTCAAGGACCAACACACCAGACAGACACAAAGGAGAAATGATTTTTTTTGGCTCATGGACTCAGAGGGTTCAGTTCATTGGGGTGAAGTGAAATGGATGAACAATTTGTCTCCTATCATGACAGACCAAGGAATAAAAAGAAGAGAATGCTTTTATTGTGATGGCACTACACTTTCCCTCACCCTTTTTTCCCTTCTATTCTTTAGTAGCCCACAAGTGGTACAAGCTGTGTTTAGGTTCTGTCTCCTTCTTTTCCTATTCTTTGGAAATGTCTTCACAAAAATACCAGGTAGAAAATGTTATACAATAGTCAAAACTCACAACCATTATAACAAGGTGTACACAAGACTGCCCCAGTGCACGTTCTCCTTGGCTCATACCCTCACTGCCATGTCAAGAAATGAAACTCATTCACAGCCATGCAGGTCTACAACCATTTAAATATATAATGAAAGTGTATGGCTTTGTTGGTAAAAGACGTTATCTCAATTCAAAGGACCTAGACCCCATAGAGAAGAAGAAAGGAATCGACTACTGAGAGTTGCTTTCTCATTTCTATGCTAGCAATATGTCAAGTAAGTGCATGTGTGTGCATACATACACAGACACTCACAAATAGATAAATAAATGGCAAACAAATAAATATGAAACTCTGAATGCCATTTAAAACCGCTGGTAGTCTTCCAAATATAAAGGCAAGTAGAGATTATTCATTACCTTTAAAATAATGATTATTTTCTGGTTGATCTTTTATTTTTATTTGCTTGAAACAAACATGTCAAGTCTAGATATTGTTCTTATAATGCTGAACTTTCTATTCATAAATCTTGTTATTGAAAAAGATTATCACAAAACAGGAAGTATATGTTAAATTTTGTTAGCCCAATATTGTTATTAATTTTGTGCTATTTCTTACTAACATTATTTAGCATATTTAGAAAGCTGAAATAAGTTGTAAATATGAAAGCTATGAAATGAAGACAATTGAAGAATCAGGAAGCAAATATTTAACCCCAGTCTGTGTCGGATCTGGCTGTAGCTGTCATTTGAAATATTAATAACTAAAAACCAGGTGTTCTAAAAAGCCCAAGAGTGAAAACTTTCATTTATCTCTTTTTCTGTAATGAAGGTTAGAGTATTCCATCACGTTTCAGATAACAACCTTGGTAGTTACACAGGAAACTACTACTTATTTTTCAGTAATGTTCTCCAGGTTTGGAAAGTCACGTAAGAGTGGCTCCATTATTCTTTGCTCTTGACTAGAGTTAGAAAAATATCTCTGAGCTAGCAACAACTAACAGTAGATGATTGTAATCTCACATCTACAAAAACAATTTCGATGCAGTTAATATCTTTGATACAAGCTACAGAGTTTTACTTTCTTGGCATAATTAAGTACCATATTACTATTGGTATTATGAGAGTGGCAAATTATGAGTTTTAATATTTCCTAATTTCAATTCTGTGCTCCCTGGAATAATAACAGAATGGGTATCAGTAAATGACAAATCCCTAACACCTAAAAACCATGTTTGTTAGAACAGTTTACTCATGTTTCTGGGATTCTTTATGAAAATTAGGAAAGCTACATAATGATTCAGGGTTTCAAGTTGATGGCCATTCTTGTCAGAAGTTTATACATGTGCTGCACAGCTTTACTGTATAGTGTAATAAATGTCATCACACGCAATGCATAAGGCATAATTTTATTCGAGTCAAGAAAAGTTTTTGCATCCAAGCATGGATAGAAATATAAAATCAGCAATTTTATTTGGCTAGGTTAGCTCAGTCTTTGAGAATACGATTTTCATGTCATTGCAAACAAAGAGGTCCATTGATAAATGTGTATTTTGGTGTATTGCCAACTATCTATGGAAACTCACTTGGACACCTTGCTTTGCTCTGGAACTGGATCACATAGATCAGTTATCTGTAGGCCCTAATACATGATTTAAACTTTAGAATATGTAATGAGATTAAAAACATTTGTTTTTGCAATTGTTTTCACATGCCAGAAAAGCACAATTAAACGGCCGGATGGCATTCTCTTAGAAATTTATGAGTTTAAAAGGAAATGAGTGTGAGCACAATTTCAAGGAGACTTCTGAAATAATGTGAACTTTAAGTAGAGAGGCTTCAGTGAAGAGAAGATGTTGAGGAAGGAAAATTGGTCCCAAAATAGAACAAAGAAAGAACAGGCCATGAATTGGATCTGTCTGTCAAAGAGGAGTCATTAAACAGTGACTAAACTTGGTTGAATATGTACTGCTAAGCCATGTTTGCTCTGCACTTCCTAGGTAATCTTACAAGTATGGAAATCCCCCCTGATCTAATTGTTTGAAAACAGAGACTGTCTCTCTGTTTTCTATTATCATGCCAGCTTGGAATTTGTTCATGGATTTCTCTATAAATATATGAATATAAAATAAAAGATGCTATAAATATCGGAAGGACAAGAATAAATAAATATAAATGGTGCCTTAATGTTTGAAGCAGTCCTTTAAAATCAAAACGTATCACTTCACATAAGCGTCAGCCTGCACAAGAGCTGTTAAAAAAAAAAAAGACGTTGCTCGCATATTTTAAATGCTTAACAACTCCTATCCGGTTTCCTCTTTCACTTCTGGCACAGGTCCAATACCTGTGGAGCAAGGTGTGGAAAATCATCAGTATTTCATTTTAATTAGGAGTAGAATACACGTGTCTTAAAGAACACGTGATTATTGCGCTCTTGCTGCATTTTGAAAAGCTCCCATAGCTACACAAGACCTACAGGAACTCATCTGGGCCCCTTACACAATCCTTAGCTGATTGCGTGGATTGGAGTTTGAGGCAGCTGTAGAGGCGAATTGTTTTGCATCTGAATATGGATCTTCGTGAGGTTACATAGCTTTTGTAGATAAACCTGGGGGAAAAAAAAAACAACGCTACACCTGTGCTCTCTTGGTATCGTGCAGCTTCCTAGATGGCAGTACTTCTTAGATTAAAGTGCATCGTTGCAAACTTGTTTTCTGACAGATTGTTGCTTTGGCGTTGTCCCATGTGCTAGAGAAGCATAAACTCTCAAATGAAGTGCTCAGCAAATCTTGAAAGTGATAATGGCAGGAAAGAAATGCCTCAAAGTTTCATGGAAGTTTCTAGGGAAAATATTATTGGGAAAAGATTTTCAGGACATAGAATAAAATGCAGATTGAGAAGAGTAAGCCAGTAGACTCCAAGACTTGAAAGAGTGACTTTCGGTAAAGCACCAGAGTCCAGAATCTACCCTAAGTGAGTACACAAAGTGTGCAAAGCCCCTTTGTCAGCACAGCCAAGTTAATTAAACCCTTTTAAAAACCTTTCTTTTTTATCATCCTCAAATGGTTGAATATCTATGTGACATTATTATTGTTATTACTATTGGTTTTTCGACACAGGGTTTCTCAGTAGCTATGGAGCCACTCCTGGAACTTTGTAGACCAGGTCTCGAACTCACAGAGATCCTCCTGCTTCTGACTCCTGAGATTAAAGGCGTGCGCCACAACAGCCTGGCGTGACATTATTTTTTGAAATAAGGCATTGTATTCTTTTTCTCTCTCTGCCCTGGTATGATACAATACAGGAGGTGCCGTTGAGCCTATCAGGCTATATGAAATTACCCAATGCAAAAATATATGACTTCTCTAAATCACTTTGGTTAACTAATAAACAGGGTGTGCTTGTTTCCGTGACTTTTAAGGCACACACTTTTTCTGGCACTTGAATCCAGAGGTGTTAGTTATCCCTCTAGCGGTCATATACCTCTTTGTCTCACGACACCAGGGTGAAGTACATTCTTCATTCAGCAAGATGACATCCCTTTGTTAATTTGGGAATATTTTATTTAGCTGAGCTTACCGCTGTTTGATTTCAGGCTAGAGAGATTCAGAAGTTACCTGCGACTCAGCAGGTAAAATGCATTCCACAAAAGCTGAATGACGAGAGTTCCATGCCCGGATTCTACACAAAGGTCAGAGGAGAGACTATACTTTACTAAGTTATCCTCTGATCTGCCTCCTCATACTGTGAATTATGCATACCTATTCCTTAAACAAACATCACAGACACACACTCACATACACACACACACACACACACACACACACTCACTCTCTCTCTCTCTTTCTCTTTCTCACACACACATGCACACACCTAATAATAAATACCTTTTTAAAAAACTAACCACTCTGCATCCTCAGTGGATACTGTTTTTATAAATTAGTTTTTATAGGGCAAGCTTGATATTTCTATTTACTTGCCTTATTACTTTATTTTGTTCTCATATACTTTGCAATTGATCACAATTTTTCCTACTTTTAAGTTTTTAATTATTATTGTTATGCACTAGTGATTGTTTAAATAAATCAGTTTTTGAATCAATAAGACTAACTCCTATTAATTTTCTTTTAAACTATAAAAAGAATATTTTTCTATTGCTATCCAAAATTATATACATTTTACTGTTTTATTTAATATAATTCAACAAGTTGGGAGACATCATTCTATACTATAAATCTATAAGTGATAAACTCAAATTATTGCTTTTTTTTCCTTAACCTCTAATTCTTATACTTTTTCATCAAGCACCTTACCTACTCAGTCATTTCTTTAGCCTAGCTTAGTATTATTATGCATTCTTGATTATATTTTGAGTTTTTAATAATTTATTAAGTATAATTTAAACTAATTTTCATGTTAGGCAGATTTTAAACATGACCTTCAACGACTCTTCCCCCCCCCCCATAATTCTCTTCTCTAAATGGGTGAAACTTATGAATGTGATGCGCTGATATTCCTCATCTCTCTTGTATTGCACAGACACTTTCAAGGAAGGAAAGCTATGCTCTTGGGCTAATAGCATTCTGCCAGAGCATCAAAATGAATAGATTGCTTTAGTTGGCTGAAGAAATTGAAACTCCGAGGTATCCGAGGCTTGGGGGTATGGCGATATCTGGGTGTAAACCATGCTCTGAGTGGTGACTACAATGATTAGGACACCTTTGAATGAAGGCCCAAGAGCCACTGTAGACGTTAATAGAGACCTCAGATTCAAACTCCACGCTAGGAGAGACTGGGTGCCTCAGTAACAAATGGTAGTCAGAAATGTTCTAGTAAATGGGCTACTTATGTTGCCATTTCACTTTAGTCTTGGGAGAATTTAGGCAGGGAACTTAAGAAAGATTGTCTATTCTGTGATCTGCACTACAGTGAGACAGGGAATGGGTGATTCTAAGGATCAGCAGGTGATTGACTCTTCTCTGATAAGGTTCTATTATTGATACTCTCTCCTTCCCCTCTCTCTCTCAGTTTTTTTTTTTTTTTTTTTTTTTTTTTTTTTTTTTTTTTGAGCAGGGTTTCTCTGGGTAACAGCCATAGCTGACTAGCTCTGCAGACTAGGTTGGACTCGAACTCAGAGATCTGCCTGTGTCTGCTTTTTGAGTGCTGGGATGAAAGGCATGTACGAACAGATGGATCATCCAGATCCATATTTATTTTTATATGATAATTTTAATTCAAACTACAGACTTTTTTATGGTTTTTAAGCAATGTTAAGTAGATTTAGACTTTATTTTGAATCCTTCATACATTTTCTGTTTGTTGTAGAATTTTAACTGTTTACACAATATTCTATTAAGTTGATTCTATATTCTTTCTTTTTTTTTATTGAGCTCTACATTTTTCTCTGCTCCCCTCCCTGCCTTTCCCCTCCCCTTCAACCTTCTCCCAAGGTCCCCATACTCCCAATTTACTAAGGAAATCTTTTCTTTTCCTACTTCCCATGTAGATAAGATCTATATATGTCTCTCTTAGGGTCCTCATTGTTGTCTAGGTTCTCTGGGATTGTGATTTGTGGACTGGTTTTCTTTGCTTTGTGTTTAAATACCACTTATGTGAGTGAGTACATGTGATAAGTATCTTTCTGTATCTGGGTTACCTCACTCAAAATGATATTTTCTAGCTCCATCCATTTGCCTGCAAAATTTAAGATGTCGTTTTTTTTCTGGTGTGTAGTACTCCATTGTGTAAATGTACCACATTTTCCGTATCCATTCTTTGGTCGAGGGGCATTTAGGTTGTTTCCAGGTTATGGCTATGACAAACAATGCTGCTATGAACCTAGTTGAACACATGTCTTTGTTGTAAGACTGAGCATCCTTTGGATGTATACCCAAAAGTGATATTACTGGGTCTTGAGGAAGCTTGTTTGCTAATTTTCTGAGAAATCACCACACTGACATCCAAAGGGGCTGTAACAGTTTGCATTCCCACCAGCAATGCAGGAGTGTTCCCTTTACTCCACAACCTCTCCAGAATAAGATGTCATCAGTGTAGTAGATTCTATTTTCATTTTTACTACATCTTTCTCTTCCTCTTCCTTCGTACTTTCTTTGTGGCTTCATTAATCTTTCTATTGTTCTGAAGAGACACTATGACCATGGCAACTCTTATGAAGGAAAACAGTTAATTGGGTGTCTTATATTTCAGAGGTTCAGTCCATTATCATCATGGTGGAACATGGCAGACTGCAGACAGACATGGTGCTGGAAAGCTGGAAAGATAGTTGACAATTCTACATTTTGTACAGGCTATAGAAAGTGACATATTAATTTATTTTAATATTTATAGCTAATTAATTTACTTCTAATTATCATGGGTAATGAAATATAGACTGACACTTGTTTTAAATTTTTAAGTTTTTGTTCACTGGATAAAAACAAATCCTAAAAGTTTCAAAGTGTCAGTATATTTTCCAAAGCTGTAGTGGCAAACATGAAATTGCAGGTTTTAAATGTTCTTTTAGAACATTTTAAAGCAAAACAATCTTTAGAAATGTGTTTTACCTCATTACTCAAAAGTTCAGTCCCTTTTCTCCGAATGTAATCTCTGATTAAATTGCATATTTCTGCGGACAGCACAATTCCCCCCATCAAAGAAACAACATGCCAAGAACAGGATGTTTCACAGAGGCACTTTAATTCCATGTCTGTTATGAATTCTCTGACAGAAAATTACTGGAGATTGCTCACAAGAAGCAGAATAATTCATCTGAGGCCTAAAAATATATTGAAAGTATTTTTCCCATCCATAATTCATCAGAAATGCTTTTCAAAGAGCATTGAGGCTACGGAGTTAAGCAAACCTTATAAAGTCCCAATAAAATTGTAGACTAGGTGACCTAATTCAGAAAGCAATAATAAAAGTTCTATTCATTGCCTTTTTTCTTTTAATTTGAAGAATATATATTCTTCCGGTCTCATTAATTCACAGAAATGTCCAGAGGACACTCTGGCTTGAACATGGGAGCTTGTCATCAGCTGAAGTCAGTGGTCCCTCCAGCTTAGTCTTTATGAAGTTACCAATATTTCTATCCTTCGGCATAATGTCTGCTTGTCAATGTCTAGATGCAAACTTGGATATTAATGAGTTGAACAACCCTTTCAAGATTAAGAACAGTTTACTCATGAGCAATCAAGCAGAGGCCCAGTGCTGTTTTACGTTGCTGAAGGAGGTATAGCAACATGGTACAATCGTACAGCCACAGCTTCTGGAGATGAAGGGACTGGGAAATAACTTAAGACTAGTAGTGCGAGATCAGCCTGGGTCATAGAGAGGGAACTTTGTTTAAAATATGACCTCAAAGCTGTAATGTAGTCCAGGCTATATTTGAATTCTTGATCTTCCTGCCTCTGTCATATATCTTTTTGTAAAGTTCGTTGATAATATGCCACTGCTCACCTTTTCCACAAAAAATACAGGTGGAAAGCCAGTGTGTTACACTCTTGGACCTCATGGTGTTTATACATAATGTTTTGCTAAAACAACACATGAAAGGTTCTGACAAAAACAAAAATGTTCAAAAGCAACCTAGCAACAAAAACTAATTAACAACAAAGTGAATCTGTAGCTGAATGTAAGTGGACCAATAGGGAGGTAAAGTGATGCTGATACTGCTTGAGTCTGGGAGGACATAGATGTTTTCCAGGGATAACCTCGTGAAGGAGATGAATATACAAGTGCTTGGCAGCAGGGTAGACCTAGGCTCCCCATAAAGGAAGTGATATTGACCGAAGGCTTCATACTAAAATAATTCTTGGAGCTATTTTATGATACCAAAAAAGTAAAGGATAAAATGGTTAAACAAATCCTAAGTTAAGATGCATATCCCAATTTAACAAAGCATAGAAAAGATGTTTGTTGCTTCTCAAACATTAAAGCAATAAGGTCAAGTTAATTTAAATTTTCAGGTTAGTAATATATCATGCTAATGAGCAGTAAATTATGTAAAAGTCCACCTAACAAAAGGGAATTACAATGTACATCCATATGTATGCATGTCAAGTTGTATACAGAAATATAAATTAAAATTAAAATACCATTCAAATTCAAAGACATCTTGCAACCAATTTTAATGTACATTAAGGTTATCATATTGGCTTTTTACTAGTTAAAATAGCATTCTGTAAAATATATATAATTAAAATTATACTTTATTCACTTAACAAAATATGTTCTTTTGTTACTTGTTCTTTACACACACACACACAATTATTTTGCTATGGTTGGTTATGCAAAATAGAAGTAATCACACACTTGTATATACTTTAAATCTTTTTAATAGCAATTCTTCCTGAAAATGATCTTCTTAAGAAAGCTGGTATACATGTTATGATTATATATATATAATATTATATATATATATAATTATTATTTTAACAATTGATTTTTATCTTTATTTATGATAAATACCATTTCCCACAAATAAACAAATGCAATTTCCCATAAACTAGCTTATAGGGAGGAATTTGCTATTAAAACTAATCTAACAAATAAACTTGCCACATGACAGTTTATTTGTGCATGTATCCACACAAACACATAAACACACACAACAGGAAATACAACATACATACACATACATATAAAATTATTATGGCAGAAGAGAATTTGCAATTATTGTGATTTAAATATTATTATTTTATAAGTACTTACCAAAATTCATTTTATAAATCTATAACTATTTAGCCATACTTATGTCTCTATATTTCTTTGTTTATGCCTGTCTATCTATCTATCTATCTATCTATCTATCTATCTATCTATCTATCTATCTATCTATACAGAGGTAGATATATAAATTTTATCACTGATAGCTGTGACCTAGCTTATCATTTTTAAATTATCTCTTTGCATTCTATTTTAACACCTATGAAAATAGCTATGATTTTATTTTATTTCCAGTGCTTTAATTAAATGTTTCTGCTTGCCTTAATCTAGTATTTAGAGAGATCAAAATTTATTTTGGTCTACATGATGTGATTAAATATGATCAGGGGAAATTGACATATTCCATCATAAATATTTTTTCCAAGAACTTTTTATATTTATGAAACAATTAGAATGTTTCATATGTCACTGTCATAATTGTTTTTAGATTTATATTGTTCTTATATGCCTCTAAACAAAAATATCAATTATTATATTTTTGTATAACCCTAATTTTCAAAGAACACTGATGTGGGAGTCCCCTCTGTATGCTACGAATAGGTTTTATTACCATTAGTTAATAAAGAATCTGCTTTGCTTTATGGCAGGGCAGAATATAACCAGCCAGAAAGAGATATATAGAGAGAGTAGGCGGAGTCAAAGAGATGCCATGTAGCTGCCGAAGGACACAGATGCCAGAACTTTATCCGGTAAGCCAGAGCCTAGTGACAATACACAAAATAATATAAATAGGTTAATTTAAGATATAGGAGATAGCTAGGAATATGTCTAAGCTACTGGCCAAGCAGTACTTAATTAATATAGTTTCTATGTGATTATTTGAGTCTGTTCATTCAGGAATGAAAGGCAGTCTCTGATTATAGGACACTGCTTATCTCACAAGTATTTATTAAAATGAAGCATGCATTAACCCAGAGTACAATCTTGATTATTTCTGCCGGTGATGTTGACTTCAGGCTTTTTTTTCTGGGGAACTGTGAAGAATCTGGCTTGTTATAAACATTCATAAGCACTGTTTTCAGAAATGCAAGACAATGTATAAACATATGTTATACTATTTTCTACTATCTGGAATATGCTTGATTCACAATACATTTTCTTCTTTTTTCTTTAAATACATTTTCTTCTTATGATTTTCTAATTTTGTTTATTTCTCTGATTTTTCCTCATGAATAAATGAGTTTTACTAAGCTTTCTGTTCTTAGATCTTTTTACATGAGAAGATGTTTTGAATCCAAGGATCTTTACGCTAAATATTAGATAAATCATCTCATATTAAACAGCTTATAAGAAGATGCTGAATATTTTTCTCATCTTTATGTGATCTTTTTTTCAAAAATATTTCTTCAGTGCTAGCTGAGGTCTGTTTTTGTACAAATGAGAAAAAAATATCTAGGCAAAACTACTTTAATCTAAGATGTCTTGTAGAGAAGATGGGAAGTAATCTTGGCTAAGAGAAACTTAAATAAGAGAGAAAGCAACATTTAGAGGGAATGTGAAATGATGTGGTACCGATTTTTGAGAAAAGAAAAATATATATTAATTTTTTCATTTATTTCACATCCTTACCTCAGTTTCCCCTCCCTCTGTCCTTCCCTCAGCTCCCTTCTGCCCCCATCCAATCTACTCTTTCTATGTTTCTGTTTAGAGTGGGTCAGGCCTCCCATTGGTGTCAATAACAATATGACAAGTTGAAGTAGGACTAAGCTCATACCCTTGTAGTAAGGTTGAGGAAGGCAATCCAGTATGATGAATATGCTCCCCAAAGCCAGCCAAAGCATTAGGAACAGGCCTGCTCCACTGCTAGGAATACCCCACAAGTAGACCAAGCCACATAATTTTACATATATGTAGATGGCCTACGCCAGTCCTCATGTGGTCTCCCAAGATGGTGGTCAACATTTGTGAGCTCCTATGAACCCAGGTTAGTTGGGTCTGTGGGTTCTCTTGTGATAATATTGACATGCCTGGCTCTTAAAATTCTCTCTCCAACAGAGATGCCCAGTGCTCATATCATTAGATGCCTTTGACAAAATCCAATATCTATTCATGATAAAAGTCTTTGAGAGATCAGGGTTACAAGGAACATGCCTGGACATAATAAAAGCAATTTACAATAAGCAGACAGCCAATATCAAGTTAAATGGAGAGAAGCTCAAACAAGCCCACTAAAATCAGGAACAAGACAGGTGGTGGTGGCTTAAACCTTTATTCCCAGCACTTGAGAGGCAGAAACAGGTGGATCTCTTTGAGTTTGAGGCCAGCTTGGTCTACAAGAGCTAGTTCAAAAAACAGGCACCAAAGCTACTCAGAGAAATATTGTCTCAAAAAAAAAAATCAGGAATAACAAGGGTGTCCACTCTCTCCATATCTATTCAATATAGTACTTGAAGTTCTAGCTGCATGATAATACAACAAAGGAAATCAAGGGCATGCAAATATGAAAGAAAAAAGTCAAAGTATTACTCTTTTCAGATAATATGCTAGTATACATAAGTGACCCCCAAAATTCTACCCAGGAGATTTTATAACTGGTAAACAATTCAACAATGTGGCTAGATGTAAGATTAACTCAAAAAATTCAGTAGCCCTCCTATATGCAGATGACAAATGGGCTGAGAAAAAAATTAGGGAAATAACACTCTTCACAATAACAAAAAATAACATACAATATCTTGGGGTAACTTTAACAAAGCAAGTGAAAGACCTGTATGACAAGAAATTTTGATTCATGTCTCTAATACTCAATCAACAACTTTTTATATGAGAAGTATTTTACTATCTTTTGATCAATTTCTATTACACATATTTTAAAATTATTTCGATATATCTGATATTTGATTTGCTTAAAAACAGAAGCACAAAAGTCATCATCCTAACAATTAAGATTATCCTGTATTTGACTATCCTAACAAAACTGTTACCATAGAGGGTCAGTAACATAATGAGAAGTTTCACTGCAGAATATATTAGAGCAACTATATCCTAAATTGCTTTCTTTATAAATGTTGAAGTTATAACCTTAAGAATATCATAATAAATGCTTATATGATAGTCAGATAAAACCTTGTTGTCACTAGAAAAACAGAGTATAAGCATAATCTAATCTATTCCATTTCTAGAATTTTTATTCACTATCTCTTTTCTTAAATTTGATTTTATAACTTTCCCTCGGATGGTTTTGCAATGCACTTGGTTTGGCTAATGCTTGATAATTTCCTAGAATATGTATGGAAGTACAAAATAACACTTCCAACCTTTAAGACCAAACACTTCGGTAAATACCACAGATGCCAAATTGCTCTAGCAGGTGCTAAATTGCTACTGGTGTATCACCTTGGGATATGATGAAGATAAATGGAACATGGCACATTTCCCCAGTATTCCACAATTACTGGAACACCTGTGCTAAACAACATGGTGCTAATGCACCATAAACATCCTTGCAAGGCTCAAAGGGCCTTGTCTTTTCACGTTTCAACTTGTTATCAGGGTCGTAATTCAATGCGGGTATAGATGTGTTTCACCTATCCTCCACATAGCTAATAGACAATAACATATCAGGTTCACAGAAGTTCACTTTCTACTGTGTCCACATTAGTTTCTATCTTCTCTTATTGATTTTATAATTCTTTCCTACTCATTTTCTCATTGTGTTTCATTATAGAAAAGGACCTGAGTCTCTTCACCGTGGGTGAAATATCTCTATCTCTCTACTTTAATATCACAGTACAGTACATGTGGGCTGAATGCTGTTATCACACTATCTCCAGTACTTTTTCTTTTATCAATGTCTTTTTTGAGACAGGGTGTCTTTGTGTAGCTCTGGTTTTCCTGGAACTTGCTTTGTAGACTAGGCTGTGTTTGAACTCACAGAGATCTGCTGGCCTTTGTCTTGTATGTTCTGGGATTAAAAACATGTGATTCCAACACTTAGCTAGAACTTTTATTTTTAGAAAATCATGTTTGCGACATGTAGGGACCGATAGGTCATATGGACAATGTCTTATACTTGACAGACATATTCAAACAGAAACTCAATGCCTGGACCATATTTGTTATAGCTCTGGGCTCAACAATTGTTTCCATATGTATTTTAAACCCTTAGATCGCTAAAAAATAAATACTTCAAGCCTAATCTACAAAAGCTTTTTCCAGGACAGACTCCAAAGTACAGAGAAACCCTGCCTCAAAAAACCAAAACAAAATAAAAATAAAGAAATAAACCCTTCTTTTGTGTGCTTATATACAAATTAAAGTGTTTATGTTGACAGTTATCTTGAATTCAGGTTGTAACTCTTGTTTTATAGATAAGGAGCTTTATTGACATATAATTCACAATCCACTCTATGTAGGATTAGAAGTGTATAATATAGCTTTTTAGATGTTCTAAAAGGTGTATGACAGTGATGATGCTTTCATTTTCAAATATATATGTCTGAAAAGAAAAGATCTATACCCAGTCCATGTCCTACCAAAGCCTATCTTCTTCAGTTCAAGGTAAATGAGACATACTTCAGATATAAAATGATGTATTTTAAAATGTAATTACCAGATAGATCTATCATTTAAGGACTGAGATAAGTAATATAATTTTAATAGTCCATCTCTGTTAAGACTAGAAGTAATGGTAGGGAAACTGAGGGAAAATCAGAGAAGCTGGCTGCTTTATATATAACAGTATCCAAATTACTTTCTATGGATTTAATTTGAATAACATACGAGGACCTCTATGAACCAACATTCTATCAAGATTTCACTTGTCCAATTGTATATATCATGCTTATTCATTTTGTTTTCTTGTTGTTTTTTGCTTCTTTTTTTTTTTTTTTTTTGTTTTTGAGGCAGGGTTTCTCTGTAGCTTTACAGCCTGTCCTAAAACTAGCTCTAATAAACCAGGCTGGCCTTGAACTCACAGGAATCTGCCTGCCTCTGCCTCTGCCTCTGGAGTGCTAGGATTAAAGGCCTACCACCATTACCTGGCTTCATTTCGCTTTTCAAATGTTGATATAAAAACAAAAATCTCACATGGCTTTTCATACAAAAGAAACATTCAGGGAAGCCAGAACTACTACATCATGGTAGTCTCCAGCGTCTTTGACATCTATCACATTTCCCAAAATTGAGTTCTGCAGTCCCCATCAAGGTTAATCTATGAAGTGATGATTCTTCAAACTTGATGAGACAGAGCACAGGCTTCATGGAGGTAGATTTGACAGAGCCAAAATTTATAGTGCAATTTGAACTTTGATGACTTAACCATCCCAATGAATAGTCCTCCAATACAGATGTATGTAAAAAATAGTCCCTAATCTGCATAATAATAGAAAAACAATCTCCTTATAGTTGCTTTACTTGCACTTGCAAGCATCCTGGTATATGGGGCTTTGAAATCTGAAATTTGCCTTTTGATCTTTCTTTTTAAAGCGAACAATGCTAAAACAAGAATTGTATTAGCAAGATAAATGTTTTCTTTCCTGTATTCATAAAAATACAAAATGGTGTGAAATGTTCATGATCATTTGATGGACTTTTGTTTGAATATGGTATTTATTGAGGTTTGCTCGAGGCAGAGACTGTTTCCTTTAAGAAATGAGCAATAATGCCAATGCCATTTCAAGTCTAAGCCATTAGACGAGACTACTTAGAATCCGTGTCCCTCAGCCATTTATTCTCTCAACAAATGTTTATAGCATGGCCTTATGACTCACATTTTAGCAGCTAATCTATTATGCCAATTGCTGCTTTTGGAGTCTACTTTAAGAAATGAAATATGAACCAGGTCAGTTCATATAAAGGTCTATGAGCAAACAAGCAAATGGCTATGACCCGAGTTGTTGGAGCGGAACTGACAGGGCTAGCTTGCATTTTGTCATCATAATGCCGCTCTTTTTCCTTGAAGAAGTGTGCAATTCCTGAATGGATTTAACGCCTTAATCGCGTTAAGGGATGACACGAGTCAAAATAGCCACTTTGGAAAGTTAAACATGTCCAGCTGAAAAGGTAATGAAGTGAAAAGAAGTGGAGGATTCAATTCTAGTCTGGGAAAACTGCCCAAGTTTTCAATAAATGAATAATGGAAATGTTTGCATAATAATAATCAATCCTGCCAATAATGAGTTAGCTGTCAGTATGTAATCATGTTGAGTAATTAAATTCCAATGAAATCAGTTGCTAAGTCAGGCATATGCTTTGAGTTATCAGCATGGCTGGGACCTCTCCCAGGTGCCTGCCTTGAGCCATTGCCTGGGTCAGGTTTGAAGAGTTTCTACATTAATTGCAACATATTCTATCTGCAGAGGATATGTTCATTAGATCAAGTTATTAAGCAGTGTCTGCTATGAGAGAGGAATGAGCCAGACTATGCTAGTCTGTCCATGCATATCATCCTGCCAATTCAATTCCATGACCAAATCTGTGTTCTTGTTCTATGACAATATCTCAGTATCAAGTTTGTGATTTCCAAACCCTCTGGGACAGTTTAGAATTATATTCCCCCTCCCTATGTCCTTTTTCTTCTTCTCTCTCCCTTTCTCCCTCTCTCCCTCTCTCCCTCTCTCCCTCCCTCCCTCCCTCCCTTTCTTCCTCTCTCTCTTTCTCTCTCTCTCTCTCTCACACACACACACACACACACACACACACACACACACACACCTCCCCTTTCCCTTCTTCAGAACACTTTGCATTTCATTCCTGCCTTTACTCAGAAAGAGGTTTTGAACATCCAGAGTGCTGGTTCCCCAGAAGGTTCTGGGACTCAGCAGTGAGCTGGTCTAAAGAGGGCCTGCCTGCTTTCTGCAATACATACAACCCAGGGAAGAGAAGGAAGGGAAGGACCATTTGATGTCACAGAACCAGGCAGGTGCTCCCCAGAATGACCCCCTCAAGGAACAGGCAGGGCCGCGTGCTCAGGTCTCTACAAAGTCTTCACTCTCGTTGTCAGTCTCTGGTCCCAATTAGTTCTGCTTAAAGTTGAAGAAAAAGACA
>NC_022031.1:45564801-45570078 GCF_000317375.1 Microtus ochrogaster | reverse complement strand
CCCTTTCTTCCTCTCTCTCTTTCTCTCTCTCTCTCTCTCTCTCTCTCTCTCTCTCTCTCTCTCTCTCTCTCTCACACACACACACACACACCTCCCCTTTTTTCTCTTTGTAATTTAGTACATAATCTTGTATTTTGATAAAGAATCACCCAATTTAATCATGCTTCTAGAAAAACAAGTATCACACAAAAGGAAAGCTGATGAAAATTGTTACAATTACTATCTTCTTTTGTTACTTCAGTATTAATGTCGGAAGGCATCAGAGTATCAAAGCCTTAGCTGTCACACAGCTCTGCACTCACAGCATTGACCTGTAATTTATTAGATGCACAATTAGACAAAATTTACTTCAGAGATTCTCAGCTTCATTTGATTCTTTTTTGGAAAAATCAAACCATCATTCTTATAAGAGCATTTTGAAAATTAAGATTGTGAAGTAGACAGCCTAACACGTGACTTTGAACAAAATAAATATTCAAGCATATTGTAATGTATGTTGTTTTATCTTATTGTTTAATATATGAACTGTATGAACTGGAGTGACATTTATTCTACAGATATTCAAATTTGACTTGGTATTTTTATTCTAGCAGAAGGTAGTTACATGGTTTTTATTGTTTTTCTGTCTTGATACGAAACCACTATCAATTGTATTATAGAAGCCAGTTTTATTTATAAACCCAAGAGACCACTGATCAGCTTTTTCTCATATTTGTTTATCTATTGACTCTTCTGGAATTTCAAGCAAATGAGTTTATATGATATGACTTTTGTTCTTCACACAGAAAGAAGAATGAAAAAATGTTTTAAATGGATAAGAATGTTTGTGGAAATTTGTAGTAGTTAAATGTTGATAGATAATTTGTGTTAGTTAAATGGTTACAAATATTTATCAAAAATAATTAAAATGATACACACACATATGAGATGTCTTTATAGTATTGTTTTTTTTAAAAAACAAGGCCTATATTATTTCATGATAATCCTTTATAATAAAGAATTAATACTCATTCTTCTCCAAAGGAGTGTATTTAGAAGTAAATAATATCTAAGTTATTCTGTAAGTGTGACATAAACAGGGAAACAAAATTATGGAAAATTGAAATCAAATAGTGTTGATGAAAATAGATGTGCATTGATAAAATGTAAGTTATAACATCAGGGGCTGGGGAGAAATTTCAGTGGTTAAGTGCACTTACTGCTTTATCAAAGAACTTGAGTTTGGTTCCCAGCATCTGCATTAGGCAGCTCACAACTGCCTGTGACTACAGCTCCAGTGGACCTTTCACCAATATCAGGCCTGGCCTCCATGAAAACTGACACACACATAGCATACCTGCACACTGAAAAGGATACATATACCTAAACAAAAATAAAAAGAAACCACCTTTTAAATAATACTTACAGATTCTTTTTTTTTATTGAACTGGGGAATGCTAATTTAAAATGGCCTCTGATTTTAAAGAGGACCTGAAAGTTTCATTTCTGAAATGACATTGCAAGTTCAGTAAGAAAGTAAATAACAGAACAGAGCTGACGAAAGTCTTTTTTTATAAACTTTTATATTTCAGACTCAAAGGAAAATTTGAACAATCCCATAAGAACTGGACCATGAATGCAGCTGGGTTGTATACTGTCCTTTCATTTGAAGAACTCTGCAATTTTTTATTAAGAGAAAGGAGTAGAGTTAAGGTAGGTAATGAATCTATTCACCTATAGGATTGATTCTATTTATATGTATATAATAAATATGTTCTATTCATGTATACATTCATGAATATATCAGATATGTAGTTTCAACTGACCTTCTCCTGTGACCAGGAAAGACTTCAAGTGGAGATAGTGGTAAATCAACCCACCTACATAACTTTTGACATACAGTCAGTCCTGACTACAGAATGTGCTGGAGTAAGGTTGACCTAGAAATTGACCTATGGGTAAATCAACAACTAGTCTAGCCTAAAATCCATCCTAGGAGAGTAAACTCAACAATATACATATTATACGAGGTTCCATAGATTCCGTGTGATCCTGTCCTTTTTTCAAGTAGCTGATTCATTTTACATCCCACTGCAGTTTCCCCTCACTCCTCATCACCTAGTCCCGCCCCACTCTTTTCCAAGTCCCCAATCCACTCCTCGCTTCAAAGAAAAAGAAGGTCTCTGATGGATATCAACCACACATGGCATATCAAGTTCCAATAAACTAAACACTACCGCATGTACTACGGAGGGCCAAAGTGACCAAGTATAAGGATTAAGGTCACAAAAGCTAGTAAAAGCACCAGAGACAGCCCCTGCTCCTGCTGTTTGGTGTCCCACAAAATTATCAAGCTACAAAACTGTAACATATATGCATAGTGTCTATGTCAGTCCCTTGCAGGCTCACTGGTTGTTGGTTCAGCCTTTGGGAGCCCCTAAGAGCCCAAGTTAGTTGATACTCTGGGTTTACTTGTGGTATCCTTGATTCCTCTGGCTCCCACAATCTTTTCTCCCTGTCTTCTACAAGATTCCTCAAGCTCTGCCTAATGTTTGACAGTGGATATGTATCTGTTTCCATCTGATGGCAAGGGAACTAGGCACTAATCTGTGAGCATAGCAGAATATCATTAGGTATCATTACATTGATATTTTTTCCTCTAGTCGTGTTTGGTTCTATCCTGTGTCTCTGGGTCATCCAGCCTGTGGGTTTGGTGCTCCAGGCAATGTCTATGTTGAGTTTACTCTCCTAGGATGGATTTTAGGCTAGACTAGTTGTTGATTTGCCCATAGGTCAATTTCTAGGTCAACCTTACTCCAGCACATTCCGTAGTCAGGACTGACTATATGTCAAAAGTTATGTAGGTGGGTTGATTTACCACTCTCTCCCCTTGAAGTCTTTCCTGGCCACAGGAGATGGTCAGTTGAAGCTACATATCTGATATTGTTAGGAGTCTTAGGTGGGGTTGTCCTTGTAGATTCCTGGGAGTTTTCCTTGCACCAGATTTTTACCTGACCCTGAAATTTTCTCCTTTCCTTTTATCTCTTTCAATATTCTTCCCCTCCATCTGAAAACCCTCTTCAACCCAATCTCTTATATTCCCAATCCCTGCCTGTCTGAAGTCCATTCTTGAAATCTCTTCTATTTTGTCTTCCCAGAGACAGTGAGGTATCTCTCCTTGACCCCTCCAAGTTTCTTTGGGTCTGGGAATTGTAGCATGGTTATCCTTTATTTTATAGATAATACCCACTTATAACTGAGTACATACCATGTTTACTTTTCTAGGTCTGGATTACTGCATCCAGATATTTTTTTTTCTAGTTCCATCCATTTGCCTACAAATTTCATGATGTCATTGTTTTTAACAGTTGAGCGATACTCCATTGTATAAAGGTTCTTTATCCATTTCTCAGTTGAGTGACATCTAGGTTGTTTCCTATTCTGGCCATTACAAATAGAGCTGCTATGAAAATAGCAGAGCAAGTTTTCTTATCATATGATATACCTTTGGGCATATGCCCAACAGTGGTATAGTTGTGTATTTTGGTAGATTGATTCCCAGTTTTCTGGGAAAAATTGAATTGGCTGTAGAAGTTTGAACTGCCTGCAGTGGAGGATCATTCCCCTTGTTCCACATCCTCCTCAGCATGAGCTGTGACTGTATTTTTTATCTTAGCCACTGTGACAGTTATAAATGGAATCTCAGAGACATTTTAATTTGCAATTCACTAATTTCTAAGAATATTGAATATTTCTTTGTGTTGATTAGTCATTTGAGATTCTTCTATTGAGAATTCTCTGTTTAGATCTGTACCACATTTTTAATTGGATTATTTTTTATGTCTAGTTCCATGAATTCTTTTTCTATTTTGGAAATCAGTCCTCTGTCTTTATTTTTAAAGTGCTCTAGAGGCTACTGGGTAGAGACTTGAGCATAATGGCATGTCACTAAAGATATTGGGTTACCATAGAAGAGGAAGAAAATTCTGTGCTGAAGATAAATTGTAACTAGAAAAGCAGACAAAGCATTTCAGACATCAAAAGATACTAATAAGGAAGCTTTAAATGTGCAAATTCTTTACAGAAGCCTTAAATTGTCCGGGATCCTTGGAGAATTGAAAGCACTTCACTGTGTCCTAAACATAGAGTCTATAAGAGTGTTTAGAAAAGAGGCTGAAGCATTAGAAATAAAGCAAGGAGAGACTTCTTAGACATTCTAAGAAATGGGCTAAAAGGGTATTAGAAATGTTTTTAAATTCCAGAGTAATATAATTAATACAAAGGAAACTGTTATAAACTTTATATGCCTTTCTTAAAAATCTATTGCAGCACACATTTGTATCAACCTCAGCACATTCTTTCAATCCTTTCAAAATTATTATTTTACCCTAGGTTTATCTGTATAATAGGTGCATACAAGGAAAATTATTCTGGCAGTCTTGAAAAAATACAGACCCTACCAATTATAGATATGAGAAGAATGACTCAAATACAGACACATAAGTAATGCTAAAGTCATAAACACTGAAATAAGAAATTTGAGTTAGCAGTATTAACAGAAGTCGAAACTTCCTCTGCATTTAGCAACAATGAATCAAACTTTGTAAAGCTGCCATGTGCTTCAATTTTAAAGCACACAAAGTAGAAATGTTCTTTTGCTAATTTATCTTTTTTCTTTTACACATTATGTGAGTTTATTTCTGAGAATACAACAGTTCACTCATTGAAACATTTCCCTGCCAGAATATTGTAGGAGTCTATTCTCATCCACTTTTGTATGAAGTTACATTTACTTGTTACTCTCAGGTCACGTAGGATAATTGTTCACAAAGCAGTTTATCCCATAATATATTTTAATAAAAATTTTAACTTTTATCATATATATGTATATACAATTTTGTATATCTAAATACACACATATATGTATATGATTATATGTATATATATATGTATATATGAAGAACATTTCATCCTTATTAAACAAAATCCACCATGACATCTCAATTATGAGCAAGTATGCCTCAAATTCAAGGGTACCCGTGTTTTATAAAAAATATTACTAAAGTTTAAATCACACCTTAATAGTGAGAGAATTCATTACTCCTCTCTCACCAATGGACAAGTCATCCAAGCAGAACTAAGCAAAGAAATAGTGGAACTAACAGATATTATGACTCAAATTGACCTAACAGTTATCTATAGAACATTACATCCAAACACAAAAGAAATTTTCTCTACAAACAGATTTGAAAACATATTCATTCTCTCTTTTTTTTCATTATTTTTTTATTGAGAAAA
>NC_022031.1:45547272-45563320 GCF_000317375.1 Microtus ochrogaster | reverse complement strand
GCTGAGCCATCTCTCCAGCCCCTCATTATTTATTTTTTAACATTATGTTAAAATGTCAGTATACAGGATCATATAACTATAAGATAGAGGATTTAATAGCTACTAAATAAATAAGTTTAATTTCTCTAGAGACTGGATGCCTGTTCTCACCTGTAGTTTCAGCTTTGTCTATACTATTACCTGCCTTTCAGTTTTTCAGGATACTTAAGCGTAGCCAGTCTTATTCAGATGACTTAACAGGCATCAAGATTATTTTATTTTTCTCCAGGTACATGCATCAAGGTAGACTCTGATGAGAACTCATCACCAGGACACACTTGCTCGGGTAGTTAATCCTTTCCAAACAAAAGGGGAGACACTTCTCAATATGCTCAAGAGCTCACTCCAAGCCTCTGGGGCCGGCTATTACTTGCAGCTATTGCGCTTATTGTGGTGATGCATTTTGTTTACACAACAAATATCCTGACAATTGGTTTAAACTTCAAAGAAGCATCCTAAAGATTCATCATTTCCGAATGTTTTACCTGTATGCTTGTATGTACAACATGAGTCTGCATGGTGCCTCCTGAGGTTACAAGATGGCATTGGATCTCCTTGGACTATTTTTTTTTCCTTTCTGAAAGTAACTATTTACTTGACATCTAATACTGTGGCTTGGGTATTTCTGTTTTAATCATTATATGAACAAAATAATTCAATATTGACTTGCACTATTTCTGGATCAGGCCTGATTTTGTTTTTTTTTGTTTGTTTGTTTGTTTGTTTTTTTGAAATTTTAACAGCATTTTCAGACATGGGCGTGGACATGAGGACCTGAACTCACAGTGGGAAAATGTTATGTTAATTGATTTCCAGCTTTCACGCCTCACACTTAAACCATCATTAGTTCTGATACACTATTGCAAGGCACAACTGTAGGTTCAGGCTCAGAAGAGATAAGCCTAACATGGGAAACAAGGTGGTAATTTGTCCCCATCAAAATCTATGGGCCTTTTATTTGGGAAGCTATGTGTAGCGGCAAGGACAGCTGAGATATACTACTAAGTCTACATTAGCTTTCTGTGTCCATTGGCTGAGGAGCCTGGGGGTACAGTAATGATTTTGGACATGCTGTTCCTAATGAGAGTGCTGAGGTTGTCTCATGAATCCTTATTCTCGATGTACACGGTGCACTCTGTGCAGCCCTCAGGTGAATAACTCACTGGGAGACTTTAATTTTAGCTTTGGGGAATTATGCATGCTGAACCCTAGTTGAGTGAAGCTGCTGTTGATTGCAAAATGTTTGTGTTGCTGGTATGGTACACTCAAAAGAAAACCATAATGAATGTGTTTAGATTACCCACTTCCTCCATGCGTTATGTCTTTCATCAAAAGTATAAGATATACTTTTATATTTTTCTGGTGGAGCAGAATAGATAGCACGCTAAGCCCTTCAGGCCACTCCTGTTAACTACATGTTTGGTAATGGGGGACATTTTGCATCAGTTTCTTTAGCACCAAGATTTCCTGGCAAACACATGAAATTCTCATCATGATACTCAAAATGTTGAATTTAACAACATCACTCAGGCAGCACTTGAAGGACTGGAAATCTGAAAGATTGTGCATGTTCTCAAACACAGTCAGAAAAGTTTTGCTTGACAGGATCTACATAAAGAAATACAGATGGCAGTGACATGGGTAGGATAAAGGCATGCAGCACTCACAATATGCCAGCTTCTATGGCTGTACAGACTCTTCATTTACTGGATAATATACATCTTCAATGTGAAACTTAGTTCATTTTTATATTGCTAAATAGAATATCTGAGATTGGGTAATTTTTAAACAAAGCTTTGAACAGTAGAAATTTATTTAAGCCGTAGCATCACAGACTAGGGAGCTCTAGATAGTAGCAATGCCATTAAATATCCTTTGTGATGTTTTCACTTAGAATAATAAGAAAATTCAAAGAACAGAGAAAAAGAGAGAACCAGACTTAATTTTTTAAGTGTGCTATTTGTATTTTGTATTCTTTGAAAGTTTCATATGTTTTTATCGGTAACATCCATCTACCACATCCTCCCTCCCAGTCCCCCTGCTCCTGTATCCCACTTCCTCCCAAGCATCTTTTTGTGCAGTTACAGAGCCCAATACTCTGTCAATATGTACAGACAGAGATGTGTGGTCATCCACCAGATCATGAGAAATCTACCAGTGATCACATTCTTAAACGAGAGTAGCTCTTGCTTCCCTCAGCAGCCAACAACTGCCAATAGTTCCTCCTTTTAGGGATTGGGCCACCTCTATCTGTGCTGGGCTATGACAGGCTTGATACTGTACAGATCTGTGCAGGTAAGTACAGATGATGTGATCTGACATGCAGCACCATGTCATGAACTCATGTTTATAGCAGATCTACTTGTGTAATAAGAGACCCACTT
This sequence comes from Microtus ochrogaster, assembly GCF_000317375.1. Taxonomy (NCBI): domain Eukaryota; kingdom Metazoa; phylum Chordata; class Mammalia; order Rodentia; family Cricetidae; genus Microtus; species Microtus ochrogaster. The sequence continues at coordinate 45,560,897 of NC_022031.1, read as the reverse complement.
TCACTCTTAACCTCACCACCTTCCAGCAAGAATTTAGGAAAAAATTTATTGATGTTCTTATTGTCTGTCCTACTGGGGTTATATTTAGGAAGTGATCTCCTATGCCTATGCATTGAAGGTTACTTCCCACTTTCAGTGTGGTCAGATTTATATTGAGGTCTTTAATCCATTTGGACTTGAGTATTGTGCATGGCAACAGATATGGATATATTTTCATTCTTCTACAGGTTGACATCCAGTTATGCCAGCATCATTTATCGATGATGCTTTCTTTTTTCCATTGTATCTTTTTTGCTTCTTTGTCAAAAATCAGGTGTTCATGGGTGTATGAATTAATATCTGGATCTTCAATTCAATTCCATTGGTCAACATCTCTGTTTTTATGCCAATACCAAGCTGTTTTCATTACTGTAGCTCTGTAATGGAGTTTGAAGTCAGGAATGGTAATGCCTCCAGCAGTTCCTTTATTGAACAGGATTGTTTTGGCTATCCTGGTTTTCTTGTTTTTCCATATGAAGTTGAGTATCGTTCTTTCAAGGTCTGTGACTAATTGTGTTGGGATTTTGATGGGGTTTGCATTGAATCTATAGTTTGCCTTTGGTGAGACTGCCATTTTTACTATGTAGACACTTCCTATCCAAGAGCATGGGAGAGCTTTCCATTTTCTGGTATCTTCTTCAATTTCTTTCTTCAAAGACATACAGTTCTTGTCAAATAGGTCTTTCATGTCCTTTGTTAGTATTACCCCAAGATATTTTATGCGAGCATAAGAAATGACAAATGCTCTTTCAATTTTTGAATTAAGCTTTCACCCCTTCATCAATTTATTGTAAAGTCATGCTCAAATAATGTACAAATGTCCACAAGAGCCAGTTATCACTACAAGCATGTCATATACTGATCATCCTTGAATAGTTTTGAATAGATAACTCTACCTATTAACCTGTACTTTATGGACATCAGAATATGTTAAAATTAATACATAAAAGTGTGCTATAACTTGCACATCTAAGAAATTTTAATATGCCTAATATGTTTAAAGTAACCATGCATTATTACTGATTCATAATATTGGAGCTGATTACTTTATACATGCATAATTTCTGAAAGCAGAAAGATAGCTTTTAGTCAAGTGAAAATACTAGGTGGTTATAGTATAATACTATACTATATTTCTGGGGAATATGCTCTTCACTTATATAGTAAAGGTTTCTGTATAGTGGTTGGGTCTCAGTATGGTTATGAAACACATTTTCTAATAGTTGATAGCCTTCTGCCAATGTTGCTGCTCAAGTATCTCTGAAAGCCACAACTTTAAAGGTATGAATTCATAACAATCAACAATGCTATGACTTTTAGATAAAATGTGAGTGTCCTAATTTGGAAATTATCACACACATTTTCACTTAACACTTAGTTAATTAGGATATCTAATGGGGGAGCTATTCAAAATCACACAGTTAACTTGTACTGTTTCTCTGTTTTCTTTGTTTTCTGGCTGAAGGGAAAATTTGATGACTTGAACTTTAAAAATATGGTCATCACTTTTTTCCCAGTGAATAGTTTAGAAAAGACTAACTAAGAATGAAAAAGAATTAGGGGAGATATATTATATAAACTTTCTTATTAAAATAAATACTTCGCAAACATTGTATTTCTCTTTGAGTTTTGTTTCGTTAACCAATGAATGCATGCTTTCATTTTTAGCATCTTATTGATCGGTTTGAATTTTCTTCTTTATTACTTTCCATACCTCTCCATACTTAGGTGCTGTGGGACCATGGTCTTTTATCCTGTCACTTGTATTATTTTTAATAAGTAGTCAGACATGAAGTATAGGCAGGGCAATGAGAATACTGAAAACAGGGAAGTTTAAGTCTGTAGTCGTGACCCAGCCTCAGAGGAAGCAAGATGTAACTGCCTCACTGAAAAAGGTACCAAGCCACGTGGCTAACTCAGACAAGAATTATGAGCTAATATAAGTTATAAGAATTAGTTAATAAGAAGCCTGAGCTAATGGGCCAATCAGTTTATAACTAATGTAGACCTCTGTGTGAAGAATGAGGAGAATAATTATCCCCCAACTCTTGTCTTATAGATTATAAAAAAGATGTTTCCCTTCCTAGTGTAATTACACAAATCCTTGGATGTAGAATATAGTTAGTATGCAGAGCTTTACTGAAACTCTCTGTCACTCTTAGTAGATGGGACAAAGACCTGTAGAGCACTAGTTTGTAATACATTTACTTTTCTGCACCCTGATCTGAATTTTGTCTGCTGCAGTGTGAAGCCTTAGGTGCCGAACATAGACTATGCAATCACCCATCAATAGACTCTTTCCCTTTAATGTTGTGTTGTCCTGTTTCCAGTGTATTATAGGAGTTTTGTGACATAAAATTCTATTTTGACATCTCTATAATAGGTCCATGTTGCCAGAAAAAAATGTACTGAGTCATAGTGAAGATCTTTTGCTGTAAACCAGTAAATTTAGGCTGGAGAAATGGCTCAGTCAGTAAAGTAATTCATATACCAAGCATGAGAATCCAGATACATCTTCAGAACCCATATAAAGCCAGGCATGGTGACACAAAGCTACTATATCAGTACTGGGAGAGCTAGAGATAGAAGGATCCTTATCTCATTGGACAGCCAGCCTAATTCAATTAGTGAGCCCCATGTTCCATAGAATATCATACCTAAAAGAAGTCCAGATAAAGAGCTATCCTCTAAGACATCTGATATCGATCTTCATTCCCTACATGTATACATGTGCAATATTCAAGGACACAGACATGTGCCTATACCATCCACACCTCCCCCCAAAAACAAACAAACAAACAAACAAACAAAACAACAACAGACATTCCAATACAGTACAAAACCAAAAGAAAAATGAGCTTCAATTTGAGGGTATTATATTAGTTTCATGTGGGATATATGTACGAAAGCATATCTGTAGACTTAAAGCAAGCCCCATTTTGCTGTGCACACCCACACCATGCTGCTTTCTTTCACAGAGCAAGCTCACAGTGGTTGGTGACCCATAAAGAGGCCAACGAATCACATCTGCTGAATTATCAGCATCCCTCACACTTTTAATGAACTGTAACAACTGTGCAATGAATCAATTGGCTATGGGGAGAAGACACCCTGGGGGTGGGCAGCAGAGCCTGCAAACGCCGACTCTTTAAAATGCAATGGAATCTGTCTTCAAAGCCTAGTAAAAAATTGAAGAAACGGTAGTACCTAAAAATATAAAAATGCCTTTGTGACTGCAGGGAGTGTTTCATAGGTAGTGCATTGACTCCACTTCAGCTTTAGATGGTGGGTGGGGCTTCCAGATTCCTTGGCATCTCTCTGTTTCTCAACCCAGTGCTTGGCAATTATGCTTTGGAAAAATGAGTCCCTTACAAAATGTAATAAGGGAAACAAAATATTGTGTGTATGTGTTCTACTTAAAGTACTTTACATACGGGAGTCTCCATCAAATACCTCCTTTCACACATCAGAGAATTCTTCAGGAGAGAAGTCAGAAAGATCATAAGAGCCGGAGCAGATGGAGAACGCCAGGAGGACAAGGGTCCTGAATCTGTGTGCATATGAGCACACAGAGACTGAATCAGTAGGCACACGGTAGGTACATGGGTCTGTACCAGGTTCTGTGTTTATATAATATAGCTTTTAGCTTAGTGTTTTTGTGGGACTCTTGATTGTGAGAACAAGTGGGTCTTGGAAATAAGTGCCTGTTCTTGGGACTCATTTCCTTCAGTTAGATTGCCATGTACAATTATGATAGGTTTTGTTTTGTTTTGTTCTGTTTTTTGAGACAGAGTTTCTCTGTGTAGCTTAGGAGCCTGCCCTGGAACTAGCTCTTGAAGACCAGGCTGTCCTTGAACTCACAGAGATCTGTTGACTTCATCTTATTATATTTTATTTTGCAATGTTTGGCTGTCTCTTGGGAGCCAGTTTCTGTAAGACAGATGGAAAGTGGATCCATAGGGAAGGAACCAAGAGGAATGGAGGGAGAGGAAATTATAATCAGGATATATTGAATGAAAAAAGAATCTAGTTTCAATAAAGCAAATAAACTTTAAAAAGTGCTTCATGTTCCTTCACTATCTTATATGAGACACAGATTTTGTCCTTTGGGAGTTCTCCTGTCTCACAGATTTAAAATTCCCAAGGCCTGAATTACATGGCTCAATTCCCTGAGTCCAGAAGTTTGCTTCCGATTCTTGCAGCAAAATGTTTAGCATCTAGTTTTTATCTTTTTGATACAATTCTGGTTGCTAAGGCTTAATTAGATTGCAAACAAGGCTGATTTGATATTCTTCTTATAATCATAGTGATGTTCCTGGATGACTGCTGGCTATTTTCTCCATTTTCATTGCAAGAATCATTTTCTCGAACAAAAGGTTAACACATTTTAAAGAAAAATATTTCAGGAGAGGTACTCGCTGGGCATCCTACCTTTCTGTGACTAGAAAATCCAGTCCTAAGTGACGTAATTCTTCACTCTTCAGCCTTTAAGTTCCAGCTGGTGGTTTCTCAGCACCACACAGGTGAGACCAGCATGCATTTGCCTTGCTGAGGCTCAGTCACTTAAAATCCCCTCCCATTTGCTTTCATGCCTTCATACAGCAAATGCATCGTTTTGGCTTCTAATTGTTTCTCCCTTTGATCCCCACCATTCCCTCCCAAGTGGATGAAAGATTTCTTAAATCAAATGATTTTTATCTGATAAAGGTTGGCTACAAAAAATAGCCTTTCTTCCTTTATAAACCAACAACACAATCACATTTCTACATGTAAAAAGCATAAATTGTATATCATAAGAAAATCTTTTCGCCTGGCCAAAAGAGAAATTGTTCAATGCACTATACTCTCTTTAGGAATTGACAATAGCTGGGCGATGGTGGCACATGCGTTTAATCCCAGCACTCAGGAGGCAGAAGCAGACAGAACTCTGTGAGTCTGAGGCCAGCCTGGTCTACAAAAACTAGTTCCAGGACAGGTTCCAAAGCTACTGAGAAACCCTGTCTCGAAACCCCCCCCCCACACACACACACAAAATTGACAATGCACCTCCTTCTCTACTGTATTATATTTCTATCTTTAATCCCTTAACTTTTATGAGAAAATGGAGAGGTAGTAGATGTCAGGTGAACTGAGGTGGGTTTTTTTTTTATTTTTTTAAATAGAATTTTGAACAATTTTTGAACAATTACATTGCCATTTAGGGTGTGGAAATTTTTGTAAGATTCTTGTTTACATAAAGGGAAGTTCAACTGACAATTGGGTAACTGTCATACTCCATTCCACCCCAAATTTCTTTCTGTCTTATAGATTTGTCAATGCTACATTTTTCATATGAATTAAGTATTATGTGCAATTTTTTGTTTGAGATCTTTCTTTTAGAAAAATATTTTTAGGCTTATCTTTATGATATTTTATATTCATGACTCGTTCTTTAAATAAATATTTTAACATGCAAATTTTAGAGAACAATTTATTTATCTTTTCACACATTGATGGTCATTTGAGTTCTTTCTTTTCTTTCTTCACTTGGCTGTTTTCTATAGTGTCATTGTTCATTTTTGTTCACAAATAATTTTGTTTTTAGTGTGAGTTTTTAATTCTTTGTGCTTGGTACCTTAGAACTGGATTTCTGAATAATCCAACATTCTCTTTCTCTCAAGGACTCATTGGACTGCTTTTTATTTTTTTTTACAGCTGTACAGATTTACATGTAATCAGCAACAAACTGGAATTCTAATAGTTTAGAACCATTGCAGGATGGTATTTTCGGTTTTTTAGCTTTTTCTTTTTTTTTTTTTTAAAACATTTATTTACTTTATTATGTATACAATATTCTGTCTGTCTTAAGCATCTTTTTTTTTTTACTTTTTTTTTATTCTTAATTTTTTTTTATTAAGAAAGAAAATAAAATTTTCCGCCTCCTCCCAGCCTCCCACTCCTCCCACTCTCCCCCCCTAACTTCCCCCCCCTCCTAACCTCCCCCCCCTCCTCTCCCCCTCCCTCTCGAGTCTGAAGAGCAGTCAGGGTTCCCTGCCCTGTGGAAAGTCCGAAGTCCTCCCCCCTCCATCCTGGTCTAGGAAGGTGAACATCCAAACTGGCTAGGCCCCCACAAAGCCAGAGCTAGAAGTAGGATCAAAACCCAGTGCCATTGTCCTTGGCTTCTCAGCAGCCCTCATTGTCCGTCATATTCAGAGAGTCCGGGTTTATCCCCTGCTTTTCGAGTCACAATTCAGCTGGCATTGGTGAGCTCCCAATAGATCAGTCTAAAGTCGCAATCTTAACAGATGTGAAAGAGTATCGAATCTCAGTTTTACTCCCATTTATAAAATGGCAATCGATGCTAAGTATCTCATTATAATGCAGAGATCATATGGGCATCATCTTCAGAGCAAGGTTTATTTCAGTTTCTTGCCCTTTTGCTCATGGCTAAACTACTGCGAAGAATACATCCATTTAAGAGCAGCACATGCCAAGGAAACTTTATTATTTTTACCAGAAATGAAAAACTTTGGAGAACAAAATAATTACGTGTCAGGATGATGTTAAACTGTCACATTCAAAGAAGAGTTGATTTGACAGCCTGTTGGATTATTTTCTCCAATTTGAGGGTACTTAAAGATGAGGTCCAGATACTTGTATTTGTTTGTTAATTTAGCAATGATTAATTTACTCATTACTAAGAAAACTGTGGGCACCATCTGTAAAGATACTTATCAAAATGAATAAAATAAGAATTTAGGCATTGGTTTCTAAGATAAAGTCACTCCATGAGAGCAAATTATTTCAGTGGATTAATAGCTATATTGTAAAAATTATTTGTTGGCAACTAATGGATGGTATTGCTTAAAAATTTTATGAAGAAATTGAAAATCTAAACACACATTTTATACACTGAATATAATAGAATCCAATGGCCAGGGCACTGAGTCCGAGGTATTCTAGACACATAGCTCACTGAGCTGTCATGTAGCTGTTCAAGTCGACTGCCAGAGCTGGCTGGAAAAGTAGAATGCATTAATAGTATGTACGGTATTTATATTGAATCAGTAAGAGAAGCTTTGAAATGTCCATCTGTGACAAGCACAGAAATTATAACACTGAAACTGGCTCAAACGGTTCTCAGAGTGCAATTTTCAGAGTTCATTGAAGCTGTTATATTCTAGTCAGGCATGGAAGAAAATTCTGAATCCATTTAACAGGCTTGCCTTTTTTATTTACAGATATTTTTGTTCCTACAGGTAAGTCAATTCAAAATATTTGCTCATTCTTTTTGTGGCTGCCACTATTGCCCTGATGATAGCTAGGTTGGTGATGCAATTCAATTCTTTATTGTGAAGGCAAAGGGCAGCTCATGATGCGCTTCTAATATGGGTTTGGCCACTTTTAAATATTTCTCAAAAAATCCAAATACTTGAGCATAACATTGAGATAAAAAGATCATATTTTTATTTCCAATTCCATGTTTGGCCATAAGTCTGTATGAAGGAGCTAAGCAACTTAATAACGCCCATGAACAAACGACTAATTATGACGGAGTGCTAGTGTGAAGATTTTTGTTCTCTACCTCCTCTTCAATTTGTGGAAACTATTGCTTTGAGTGATTAGTTACAACTGGCAAGAGAGAAATTAGTATATTCTAAAGAAACACTGTGTCAATTTGACTAGCAGGCATTGAAACAATGGACCCCAAGGAAATGATTTGTGTGTGTGTGTGTGTGTGTGTGTGTGTGTGTGTGTGTGTGTGTGTGTATGTGTGTTTTCAGAAAAACAATGCTGGGAGAAGGAAAAGGCACCAGTCAAAAGGGAAGTCCATCTTTTTAAAAGATATTTCAAACGGTTCTAACAACTTACCAAATCACCTTACAGTATGAGACTGAATCCCAAGTAATTATGGGTCAAGAGTGGGTGTGGCCTGACCTTGACCTTAACTGGTTATAAGTACAGACCCTTGAATCTCTTGTTCTTTCTCTTCACCCTACAGTGCTGAGATTGCAGACACTTCTATGTGGGCAATGGGAATTTGATTTTTGTTGTTCTGTTCTGTTTGTTTTGAGTACGTTCTGATTATTTTATTTTTGAGATTGTTTCATTTCCCTCTTCTTTTCTAAACTCTCCAAACCTCCCCAAACCCTACCATATACCCTCCTTGCTCTCTTTCAAATCCATAACTCCACTTTCATTAATTGTTGCTAAACGCATATAAGCATATTAATAAGAATATACTCTTAAATATTATGTGCTTAGTCTGTATAATGTTACTTGTATGCATGTTTTCAAGGCTTTTGAACTCTTGGCATTGGACAGCTCATTTGTGTGCTATTCCTCGTGGAAGACTCTGACCGCCATTCCCAGATTTCCTCAGCGGCCTATGGTAGTTTGAGTAGGGTTGAGTCTTCAAAAGCATTTTTTCTTATCCAGTCTGGAATGACTAATTTAGCAAGAATTTATATGTGTCTTTCTTCTCTCTCTTTTGAAATTATCCCTGCACATTTGAGACATGAACTTTTGTGAAGATTCACTCATTGTGAAGTCCTCAGCACCTTAATAATAGCAATAAAAATCAAAATAATTTGGCCCTCTCACTATTTAGAGGTCATGGGCTTTGGTTGGTGTACAAGCTCTTGAGAAATAAGAGTTTCTCACTGAGTTATTATTGAACTTAGGGTTCAAATTGTGTGCCCCAAAGCCAAATACTGTTACCCATCCCCAATAAGCCAAATGGGTCAAGTTAAAAGTGGAAAAGTAGATTTAGAAAGTAGTTTTGAGATTGTAATTGCATCATTTCCATCACTCTCTCCAACCCTTCACAGATTCTCTCTCCCTTCACTTTGTACCAAGTTCATAACTTCTTTTCCTGTTTTCTTTCTTTTTCTTTTGCTTCAAAAATTATCATATGCAATATATTTTTATTATGTTTTCTCCTCCCAAATCCTCTCTGTTTCTCTCTCCAATGTCATGTTCTCATATCTCTCTCTCTACAAAGAAAAACACAAAACAAAACAAAATTAAAAATAAGTACAATAGACTAAAAATATCAAAGAAAAATAAAACAAAAGAAAAACTTCCTCAAAAGGTTCACTGAGCAGTTGAATGCCAGCTATCAATTGTCATCAAATTTGCATTTTGAGAAAATAAACGTGTTTTTTTTGTTCTTTCTACCTCTAATAAAGGTGCAAAAATGAAAATAAATCAAGAAGGCTTCTGCTTTTGTTTAATACTTGAGATTTGTCTGAAGAGCCATGTCTACCCTTATTTATGCAGTATGCAGAGAATATAGGTACCAAAATTCCCTGGGTCATCCTGCAATTATGTGTAATGTTATGGCTCAAAAACTGGAAAAGACTATCTGTACATTTAGGGATAAACTATATTTTGTTGTTGTTTGATATGGAAATGCATTCTGCAATAATAAATGAGCATTTTTTTAAGCTCTCCTCAACCCCACAGAAATTTGAGGTTTTGTTTTTTGTTTTTTTGTGGTTTTTTTGTTTTGTTTTTGTTTTTATTTTTACCTCTGGTCTAGAGATGGCAAACTGTTAAAGTGTTTATAAATACCAATTGAAACATTTCTGTCAATTGCAGCAGTGTTTCACAGAAGTGTGGTTCATTGTTAAATTCACTGTCCAGTGCACAGATGTCAGAGGAAAGTTTCTCTCACTAAAGATTAATAAACTGCCATATCATAAAGCAAAGAAAACTAATCCACAAATCACAATCCCAGAGAGCCTAGACAACAATGAGGACCCTAAGAGAGACATACATAGATCTAATTTACATGGGTAGTAAAACAAAACAAAACAAAACAAACAAACAAAAAAAAACCCAAGATCTCCTGAGTAAATTGGGAGCATGGGGACAATGGGAGAGGGTGGAAAGGAAAGGGAGAGGTAGGAAGGGGAGCTGAGAAAAATGTAGAGCTCAATAAAAATCATTAAAAAAAAAGAAACAACCATACCAGGCCTCATAAACTAAGATATTCTAAGATATTTAATGATTCTGATGTCACTTGATGTACTGACTGAAACTTTTCCTTTTGTTTTTAATCTTTCTTTACTGAGTATATCAAGTTCAACATATTACTTCTGCAGGCTTCAAATGAAATAAGATTGTCTTTTCTTTCAAACATAAATCCAATAACTAATAATTGGCGGCAAGCTTTTGTGCAGAATGTTTCTTGAACATCCAAGATAATAATTGAGTCTAAAATGCTGTGCTTAACATTTCAGGGTGATGCATGGGCAGATGTCATGGAGAGTCTTCTGTCAGTGTGAATTTATTAATGAAAATACACTTAAATGAAGGCCTATCAATCTGTATTGAATTATTTCGTGTTAGTTGAGACTACACTTCCTCCAACACACGCTGGCCCCATCACAGAATAAATTACATCTTGGCACCACAATTCTTTTAAGTAAATATTTTCTGTCTTTTAATTTCAAATGAGAGTTTGCCATCTGCTCTGTCCTTCCGTCACAAATGCCAAAGAACATCACTTACTATTGTGCCATTTGCAAGCTGCAGACAGGATGAGATTTGGTGCTTGGTGTGTCTTTGCTTTTAATTTTACATAGTCAATATTTATTTTGCTTTCTCATGCTTCAAATATAATGAAGTATATTATTCTACTTTGACATAATAAAACCCTGCCCAGCAAATTGGGGATACAGCAAAGGAAGGAGGATGAACTGAAAGACTAAGCTAGAGCCCCGTCTGCAGATGCGATGTACCTGAAGGACAGTAATCATAGAGCTGTTGAATCCAGTTGTACCAGGCAGATGTCATAGAGACTGATTTGTAGCCGAGACCCTTGGTAAAAGACTTTTTCTAAGAAAGTAAGAATTTAAGGTCCATTCATCCTACCTGGACTTTCTGATAAGCTACACATTCCTGCAATGTAGCAAAAATCACCTGGGCATTAAAAAGGCATTACAACACAGAATAGGCGATGGGTGTAATAAATCCGTTTAAGACATGAAAGTTATGTTCCATTCAGCTCAGACTTCATCAGGTCTTGTCCTTGAGCAAATCACAGTACAAGGCACTTAACTGAATGCGTCCACGGTAAAAAGAATAGCTGTTGATTAACAGTGTTAATAAAGAAAACATGTAACACTTGTACAGTAACTCATGCGGAACTGAAATTACTAATAAGAAAGGGACTGTGGTTCATAAATGCAGCACTCCCGAGCCTTCCAGACTAAGCTTCTCTGTTAAAATAATTCTCCCCTGGAGGTGTTGACTGTGTCCTTGAAAAGTTTCTTTTGATATAGCTTCTGCATAATAATATTCCACAGTTGTCAGGGTGTGGCTGTCAAGGATACTGTACCATCCATAAAGCCAGACTAATCAGTCCTCTGTCGACAGTTTAGGATCAGGTAGCAACAGATCATCAGTGATAGAGAAGAGAGAATTTGGACACAGGCATATTGATGCTTGTATGTGTTGTTCAGCTGCAGTGTGTCCATTTTGCTACAGACCTCCCTAGATCTAAAAATCAGTTTTCATCTTTGCATATTTAGGCATCACTTAGGAGTTGCATCTTATCTATTCTCCTTTTTATTCTTTTAAATCTAATCTTCTCCTTTACAAGACATATAATGGGAAGAAATCATTGATATTCAAAACTAAGAGCAATTATAACTCTACAGATGTCTTTTGTTCATTGGTGTTATTTGCTAGTTGAGTTCAACACGGGGAAGAAATAAGTAAGTTCATCTTATTATGTTAGTTCCTCTAAAGAAACAATGATTTATAAATAAAATTACATAGAAAAATATTATGCAACAGAAGAAGTGATATAAAACTTAATTAAAAGCATATATTCAGAAGGAGATGCTGAAAATCATCATGAGGATGCAGAGTTTTGTAGGCAAAGATACTGTGCAACACAAACAAGAGTTTTTGTGTGAAATCACTGGGGAAATGATAGCAACTCAATACCCAAAGTTTTAACAACTGAAGAACAAATTGGAAAACTCAATTTAGTTGGATTTATCCCACATACCAATTAAGAAAATATTTTTAAGTGTTTCAAACACATTTACACACGTGCATGCACATTATATACACAAAAATGAACACACAATTTAGCATAATTGCATCTTCAGATTTTGAGGACATAAACCCTCTAAACTATGTTTGAAAATTCTAAAAAGATACAAGAATTTTGGAAACAATTTAAGCTTTACAGAAAATAGGTCAAATATTTGTTGCCAACATTAGTTAATGACTAAAATTCTAAAATAAAGGATTAGAAAAAGTAAAAAGTACATAAAGTAGACAAAATATGTGAACATGAAGATTTTAGAAAAAAGTCTTAAAATTTACACTATATATATTAATAAAGGTTCTATAGTAATAGAACATGTAATTTAAATTTTTACCAATTTTATTATGTTTAATTTATACTGAAAATTACATCAAATTTTTAAAATAAATTCCTATATAGTCTTTTGTGATAGTTAACTTGATACATTCTTTCTGGAGGTCTAATAGAGTTAAACAGGATTCTAAGATCAAATACCCTTTGATCCTGAAATTCCATTCCTGGGAATTTATCCTGTTGATATTGAGACATAATATATTCAAATGAAAAACATGTTCATTATAAGTATTAGAAAAATGCTCAAGCTAAAGTTGCACATCCACAGAATAAATATCCATCATTCGGGAACTCATTAAACAAAGAGTAGTGAATGTCTAAAATCAGACACAATAACCTTGTAAAGAGAAAGACAGAGACTAGAGAAAAGATTTCTTTTGTATGGACATGAAAGTATTCCAAGGTCTATTTGGTAAGCAATAAATCATTATGCATGATGATATGCATAAAAAGGATTATTCTTTCATGAAAAAATAGTCAGAAAATAAGTTTGCAATAAATAGTTTATGTGTATTCTAAAGCATTTTCAATAGCATACAAGCAAACCTACCAATACTAATTTTTACAAGGTGACTTTTTAAAACTAGAGTTAATTTTTAATGCAAACTTTTAAAAGCCTCCTCAGATCATCATATGAATGAATTATTTACTGGAAGTGGAATTGCAATTAATTGGCAAAATTTCACAAGAAGTTATTTATTTTACTACAGTGAAAAATGTTTTCTTTAAGGCTTTTTAAGCAGAATGCATGCATCATAGAGAGCTTATTCCCTGGTCAAAGTTACTCTATGTGGCATAAAATAGTAATTTTTCAGAGACATTTTGTCAGCAAGCATTTGACTTTATTTGGAAAAGAGACATAGGGGCAGGGCAATTCTAATTCATAGTACATGTGTGAATAATGCCACCTTGTTTATCATAGAATAACAAACTAGAATAGGAGGATTTATTGAAAGGGAGTAGGAATCAAGTATGAAGGGCATATAGTAAGGAACAACTAACAATAAAGTCCTTTTGAAAAGTCATATGAAAGCCCACTACTTTAGAAGCTTACTGCACACACACATACACATGGAAATTAAATGAAATTACCGTATAATGGAAGAGACAATGTCCCAGCTCGACTTTTTATAGCACCCATGAAAACTTGCAACATCAGGAATTGGTTCTTTTTTTTTTTTTTTTTTTTTTTTTTTTTTTTTTT